>NC_045140.1:18430197-18733890 GCF_008831285.2 Nymphaea colorata
TGAACCCTTTGAGGTTCAGCATATAAGTAAACATTACCCTCCTGGAACATATATTTTTAGAGCATTTGTTTCCAAAACACTGGTTTTGTATCAAGGAAAATAGCATGATTAAGTCCAGCAATTCAACACTGGATTTGAAAATAGCGTAATAATACCATGTCTTCAAGAGCAAGAACATACCATTCCTAAAAATATGTGTTCCAAAAATTTTTTTTATGCCCTTTTAGAAACTTGCATTTGGTTTCTTCTTCCATCTAGTATTTGGCCTCAGTTGAATTTGTTTGTACGTACCTTGTGATCGAAAATACATAGGAGTACATTAAAATGGCATTTGGTAAGAGCATTGCAGTCTTGGAATTGCGTGTACTATCGTAGAAAACCATATTCTTGTTCAAGGAAATATGGTGAGACTATAAATATCGTTTTTAAATTTAACAACCAAATGTTAGAATATAATGACATCATGTTTCTTGAAGCAAGAGCGCAGTGCTTTTTCAGAGACACAGTATTTTTTCCATGATAATTTCTTCCACAAATTTTTTTTTGTCATTTTTCAGTTTTTCAATTTGGCATGCTTCTTGTTACTTCATACAATTTATAGAGATAAGAGCAAACGCAAGTCTCATAGGCTCATATAAGGATACCTATTTGTGCACAGCAGTACTCCTTTCAGAACCCACATACCTACAGCAAATTAATTCTAGCCTCAAGTGTAGTTAGCGGGAACTGGAATTACAGCAAACACAAACCATGGCTAATGGCGGTGGCTTCTACTCGAAAACCATGCACTATTACCAGCAAGCATGCCGGGAGGACTCAGAGTTGTCGATCAACGACGAAAAGTTTCAGCAGAGGATGAAGAGCATGGTGCAAGGCTTCCACTCCACTCTTCTCCTAGAGGTGGAGAACGTAATAGCAGCACTCTTATTCCTTCCCTTGAT
This sequence comes from Nymphaea colorata, assembly GCF_008831285.2. NCBI lineage: Eukaryota > Viridiplantae > Streptophyta > Magnoliopsida > Nymphaeales > Nymphaeaceae > Nymphaea > Nymphaea colorata. The sequence goes on from NC_045140.1 coordinate 18,431,139, forward strand.
ATCATAAAGGGGGCGACCATATACATACTCGAGAATAACAAGAAATGTGGTGAGGAGATATTGTTCTACAAGCAAGACTTAGGGGGCAATGCCCAAATCCTCCCCGATGGTCTCGAGCTACTTCGAGCTTTGCCAGGCGACACTAGATTCCTTACGTAGGTTTCTGGTACATCTCTGTTGCACCAAAAACAAACTAATGGCGATCCGTCGCGACCGACCTGTGGATCAAAAGGTGAGGAATGTACTCACATGCGCCGACGGTGCCGTGGACTGCTTCTTTCTCTCGTATCCCGGTCTGATCTAGGAGCACGTCCAGGTGCTCCACAAGCTGCAGCAGGCGGGGGATGAAGAAATGCCCAACCAGAGCAAGGAGGGCGAAGAACCCAACGCTTCATGTTTTGCAAAAATTATGGAGCCCCAGAGGGCACGGAGATCGTGCTCGACCATTTATCTACCGGCAAGTAGCCCGTTGGAAGCAGAAGAAAGATACATTTCTCGAGAAAATGTCGGCGAAGATTGATAACTTTACCATGAACGGAATAAATCGCAGCAATATGTAAGGAAAAATTACATATTAGATGTTAGTCCTAAGGGTACATATTAGATGTTAGTACTAAGGGTGGGCGGCCCGACCTGAGCATGCGCCCGAAAAAACTTGGCTTGGGTCGGGCACGGGCCCGTTAGGCCGGCCCAGTAGACTCGTTTAAGATTAAAAATATATATATATATATATATTTAAATTTTTTGATTTAATAATATATATTTATTGTTAACAAATATATTTTGTATTAACAAAATATTTTATAATTAAAAAAATTATTTTTTATTTTTAAACAGGCTCAAGACCCAGGCTATCGGGCCGGGCTGACCCCGGCTCACCCCTAGTTAGTTCCGTTAAAGCTGATTGACTAGTTTCAGTCATTGGACGGTGCAAGACCTGTCTAGTCGTAGTATCCTTCTAATGAAAATTCTTGCACTTTTCAAAACTCTGTCCCTCTGATTAAGAGGGCCGGATAATATAAAAAAAATATTTTTTTATATAATTTTTAAAAATTATTTTGTAATTTAAAAAGTAGTTTTTTATTATAACTTGACTGGGTCAAAACCCTGTTGGGCCAAGCCGACTGGATGCCCATCCAGTCAAGAAAGAAAGGCACTCGATGACAATGCTCCGGCCATTTAGATGGGAGCAAGGACAAAGGAAAATTTCCAGGCCAAATAGCTTCAAAATAGTTAGTTGACCGTACGCCAAGCAGCTTAACTGAGTAAAGACAAACATATATTAAGGAAGTGGCTGTATGTATTATATTGGTCCACCAATTTTTGGTATTAATATGGTTAATCACTAAAATAACTTTATTTCATACTAAAAAAATTTTTAAAGACAAAATAAAATTAAAAAAATAAAGAAATTAAAAAAACTTTTTTTTAACAAATTATCAAAATGTTGTTCTCTTTTACTATGAACTGTACGTGCACCAGTCACGCAACTTGCTCTCATAAAATAAGGGACGTTTTATATACATAGTGTCCACAAGTAGGCAGAACGAGCCGACTTTGTCTCCGCCGGGAATAACGCCACAAGCGTCCACGATGGTATCGTTTTTTATTTTTTACAACAAGTCTTTGATTTGTATTTTTGCTGAGTTGCGTGCACCACAAGAGAACAAAAAAGAAAAATGAAAAAAAAAAAGTAAGGGCAAGTGAAAGTTAGAGGTATTTTATATTTTTTTTTAACAAGAATTATACTTTTAAACTTTAATTTTTTTTTTCATTCCCGGCTTTATTTTTACTAAAAAATTTCTTTATAAGATGTATATGATGAAAAAGTAAAAGCAAAAACAAGTGAAAGTTGAGGTATTATAAGTGTCTTCCTATCAATGTAATGACCAATGGAAGCAACCTGAATCATCCATTAACGTCTTGCCTATACATGAGAGTTCCGTTAAATGGCATTTGATAAGATCAGCATTGCAGTTTTGAAATGCGTGCACATAAAATACATATTTTAAAAAACCATGTTCTTGTTGTAGGAAAAATGGTGAGATTATAGACATTGTATTTAAACCTAACATTCAAATGTTAGAGTATAACGATATCATATTACTTGATGCAATTGCATTGTATTTTATTTTTTAGAGACATGGTATTTTTTTCCATTATATTTTCTTCCACAAAACATTTTTGTCATTTTTCAAATTTTCAATTTTGTATGCTTCTTGTCAGTTCATACAATTTATAGATATAAGAGCAAACGTATAGTTGTTTATGCAAATGTTACACATGTCCGTTTGTGAATTGTTTAAATCATATCAATAAAACAGTTGAATCCTATTCATACAAATACACATATATTATGAATGTCGATTCATGTAATTAAGTTTTCATTTAGGAATTATATTATATTTATATTTATATATATTGAGTTTATTTTTCCTAAACTTCCTCCCGTTTAGCGAATCTAATTTTTCATCCATTTAACTGTCACCAAGACCTGCGACGTCTTCCATTTCCAGTTATGATAATGTATTTCTGCTGCTAGGAGACAATGGATCAATTTTTAGTTTCAAGCATAATGGAACCAGAATTTGATTTAGAAGCCCAAGTCTGTTCCTTGATGCCATGTTTGATTAATGGCTCGGATTCAAGATCAGAGGTGATTCCAGATTCTCCAGTTAGGGAATTTAAGGTCCAAGGGCTTCTCAAATACCTCGTTTGAGAAGCCCTTGGTAACTAACCTTTAGATCTATCTCCCTTATGCAGAACCCCCATCATCCTCTCTCTCTCTCTCTCTCTGATCATGCATGCACTGGCGTTCAGGCCACTCTTCCATAGGAAAGTTGTATAAGAATCAAATATTGATTCCATCACAAATAAATTTATAAATTTGTGGCTTCCTGTGGATTACCTACAAGGCGTTGAACTGCTTAAAAAGAATAATGGAAGAGAAAATGCCCTTTCACTTTTTACATACAACACCAACTTGGAGAAGTACCCGTCTCAGCTTCTTGAGGCTCGGTACAATTTCTGATCCTCTCCAATATGTCACTCCTCCTATTCTCAATGCTGGAGCAGCATGTAGTCACTTGTTCGTCCAACTTATCCATTCTCTCAATCAGACGGCGCGATCTCTCCATGATTGACTTCATATTGTTAAGAAGAAAGTTGTCATCCCCTCTCCTGATAATGAAGTCCGTGTTGCTTTCTAAAATTGCCTTTTGGTCCATCAATGCCTTCACGGAGAGTTCGATGCCCCTCAATTCATGTATCACAACAGAGTTGCTCCTATTCACCCTCTCCGCAATCTGCACGCCCGACTGCAAATGGCTCTCTTCCCCTTTCCACAGGTTTTCCACCCATGAGGTCATCGGACCCCAACTGGTTACAGTAGCGGCAGCTGCTGGAAGCGCTGCTAATAATGGTGGGGCATGGAGAGCAGCTGCGAGAATCGAGCATACCACAGCACACACGAAGACGGTGACGAATATGACGTAGACCATCTTGCGTCGCCTCCGCAAGATATTGATTCTCTTCTCCGATTTGCCTTTCCATCCCTGAAGCTTCAGGAGAAAGGAGGTGTGTGCCGTGATTACCTTCATCAGTGACACATGTAAGTCAGCAGTGAAGCCCTTGCACCCTCTAAATTCCTCAAGCGCCAACGCCTTCGTCTCCATGGAGGTAGGATGCTGGAAGGAGGAGCAGAGCATCGCTAGTTTTTCCCTCAACTCATTGAGGCGGCCTTGCAAACCATACAAGAAGTCCAGCGTCGTGTAGCTGAGGTCGAAATACTCCTTGACAATGTCGTGGAGTTGGTTGTTGTTCCGTATGTCCTCCTTGTAGGCCAAAATCTCCTTGGCGGCACAGTCGTTGGTGTGGAGAAGGCAGGTCGTTGCCTGTGTGAGGGAATCAAAGGACAGGGAAGATGACTCGTCCGTCCCGTCCTTTCCAGGGCGGACGCCGTCCTTGATGCCCTTCAATGTCGCTTGCAAGGCTTCATCGTACTTCAACAGCTCGGGGTATTTCTTGCACGCGCGTTCGTATCGTCGGGCGAGGGTAGAGTATAAACCAGCGGCGACCGGAGTATTGCGGCTGAGGCATGCTTTGATGAAATACTTAATTCCCATGGCTTCCTTCTGCATTGAAGGGGCTCCCACTCTTCCTGAACCAAGTGACAAGAAGAAAGGCGGAAGAGGAGATAAATGGGCTTGCTAAAATCAGGGCAGCAACACTTGCTGACACTTCACGCTGCGAGGAAGGGGAAGGTGATGGTTGAAGGAAGAAAGGAGAAGGTTGGAATATATATAAGAAAGAAATTTGACACAATCACTCCGGGGGAAGCAAGAAGAAGTCAAGACAGTCTTGGACCGGCGCATGAACAAACGCTTCCTGAAGAGGACAAAGTCCACGCCAACCGATTTCCCGATGTGAGTAAGGGGGAGGAAGGCTAAAATCAGGACACCAGTACTTGCTGACACTTCCCGATACGAGGAAGGGGGAGGAAGAGAAGGCTTTCAAGTGGAGGGTGATGGTTTGAAGGAAAAAGGGAGGCTGGATTATATATACATATAAGAAAGAAAAGCAGCACAGTCGCTCGAGGGGAAGTAAGAAGGAGTCAAAGGCTTCGGCATTTTGGACCGGCGCAAGAAGGAGCGGAAAAAGTCCCCGCCGGAAACGGGACCACCGAGTATCGCCTACCCGGAAAAGAGACTCAATGTCGCTGTTGTTACGGTACTTCTTCCGCGCAATGCAAAGAAGGGCGTTTGACAAGTGTGGGCGAAGAAATTTACTGCAAAGATAAAATGAGAGAAATCATGTACAGGGGGGTCACACCAATCATGCAAAAACTGGTTTCCCGCTCTATTTGTGAATTGGTGAAAATAACAATTATAAAACAAATTAAAAATTAGGTACAATCATATATATATATATATATATATATGAATGATTTATTTGTTTGAGAACAAATTTCTGCTTATTTGGAGGATTTTCTTGCGAGGAGACCATACTCCGAGTCATAATGTTTAACTGAGGAAGGGTAGACATAAATTAATAGATAGTTGACACTAGAAAAAGACCCAGTCCATGTATTTATATATTTATATATAATAAGAAAATCGAGGCCCTCTGACCTTGCCCCCGTCGGAATAACGCGAGAAGCAGTCCACGATAGTCTAATGACGTAATTTGACATTACATCCGACCCACTTGGCGGTGAGAATGGGCCGGCCCTATATCGGTAAGTCAGGTTTGGGTTCAGATTTGATGTCTAAACTCATGGCCCAACCAGCCCCGTTATATAAAAAAAATTTAAAATAATTTTTTAAATATGAAATATATTTTTATAATAAAATATATAATAATAATAATAATAATTTTTTTTTTAAGTGTAACCGTGATCCCGTCGAATCGATCCGGGTAAGGTTTTCAGGTCTAGGCCCAGTCCCGTATCGAACCGGGTACCGCGACACCGACACATCAAAGAACGTATGCATATATGGACGGGAATTAATGCTCATATGATGACAGCTTTTTAACAATAAAATTAAGGTGCAAGAAATCTTCTTTCTTTCATGTCATCTATCCTCTACTAGAAAAAACAAGAAGTCTGCGGAATGTACAGATGAACAATGCCTTTAAGATTAAGAAGCGACAGGATGTACAGAAACTTGACTATGATTATATATATATGTTCATCCTTTGAGTTTGATATTGAGAAGTGACAGTATGTACAAAACATCGACCAAGTATAATATAACTCCACCCGCTTTCATTCTTTGTAGCTTCTACAGAGCTATCTATCCTGATGGATGACTAATCCACAGATTCTATACATTTAAAAACATCCCATAATTTTGAAAGATTCAAAGGAAAAGGATGAATATTGAAAATTATATATATATATATATAGTTGGATCGTTGACCTACTTGGGGACCATTCACCAATGTCACCTGGGTGCATTTCCCAGGAGCTCGCACCCGCACCCGGTGCGTTGCGGGTGCGGGTTCGGGTGCGCTCCAGGTGCGCACCCAAACCGCACCCGATGATGAGGCGCACTCAAACCGCACCAAGAGGAGTTGGATCAAGTTTCGAGTCGAATCCAAATCCAAACCAAGTTTATTGCGTGTATGGTTTGGATCTGGATATGATTTCGAGATGAAACCAGATTAAAAAACCACAAAATCAAATTCCCGTCGGCCGTTGTATCTAATTTAATACATCTATAGATATATTATATGTTCTCTTTTCTCTTTAAAAAAAAACGATACAGTTAAAGAATGGTGGCTTTCATAAAACGATCTGTTTGCCTTTTTTTCAAACATTTCTTTTTTGATTTTTTCCCACTATCATAAAAATGTATAATTTTAATTGTGTTATTCAATTTCTATGAAAAATTAATAATAATAATAATAATAATATTAATATTAATAAAATATCTTCACCGCACCGCCGCACCTAATTTTTTTGAGATGTGCCGCACCGGCACCCGCACTCGCACCGGCACCGGCACCGACACCCCGCATTCAGGTGACATAGCCATTCACCCGTTTAACTTGCAAAATTAGAGAGTTTGGATCAAGGGGTGTCATTCAGTAGTTTAGAGAGAAGGTTGTTGGATGTTCCCCTCTCCCCATTCTTTTTCTCTCTCCTGATACGACACTTTGTGTGTGCCCACATGAGAAGTGCAACCCCTCGTATCTGATCGGAGATTTTGTAGATTTTAAATCGAGCATTTGTTGCTCCTTCAGATCTCCCAATAGATCGTTAGTCCTTGCATTTGCATTTCATTAGCTCATTTAGATTTCAATCATAATCGTAAATATATTCTCAAGATTTTATGAGGAAGGAGTAATTTCTCGCTGAATATTATTTTCTTTGTTGGGCAAATGCTAATGTAGTTAAGTTAGAATATAATATAGATGAGGAAACCTATAAAAAAATTATGTTCATGTTAATTCATAACAAATGAGACGTGGATGTGTAGGATACATTATCATTTTTCTTTACTTTGTTCGTTTCAGAAAATATCATAGTTCAGTATGCTGATATTATAGTTAAGTATGCTATTTTTGAGAAACTACCAAGGTTTATGATATTATTCTCAAATGGGTAACAGATGGAATCTCAACACATTAAGTATTTTGGTCCCCAAACACTCAAACTGAATTAATGTCACTTCTAAGGTGAGTAGGAGGTTAACAACTCAATGTCCAAAAAGAGGTCCCAAGGTCTTCCTGCGCTCCGGATCCTGGGCTACATCAGGACCTAGTTGAGGTACAATACACTGTTATGATCCCATCGCTTATGGTCTAAGGAAGTACCACCCACAGAAATCGAACCAATGATGCGCCTTCTACACAACTGTCTACCCAAGCAGCAGTGATGCAACCTGTGAGGTGAGTGACCCTAAATCATCTTAATTACTTGATTATAGTTTTAACTTCTTTTCCAAACTTGAACTAATTTCTATTGGAAAAAAAATTGATAAAAATAAATCATTAAAATTCACCTACATATATTTAACTCACAGTAGAATATTACATTTGTATTTTTTTTTGGGCTAAATATGTATTAGTGCTCCTCAACGAAAAAACTTTTGGCTCTGCCACTGGCATGAGAGAGTTAGGATGTACAAAAACTATGTAAAAACTGATCAATGAATCCAAATTTCACTTGTAACAGTTTTCGAATGTCCGCCAGAATGATTATATGCCCAATTAATTGATGAACCTCGTCGTTGAAAACACGATTAGAAACTAGCTGATTCATCTTGGAATTGATCATCCGAAGTCTTTTAAGCTCTGAAGATCGTACGTCCACATTGGAGATGGTAAAGAAGATGCTGGTGCCAACAAAGACATGGATAAAAAAGTAGCACCCACTGAAATCGAACTAACGATGCACCTTCTACACAACTGTCTACCCAACCAGCTGTGCTACAACCTATGAGGTGAGCCAACCAAAATCATCTTAATTACTTGATTATAGTTTTAAATATGAAAAAATTGAGTTATAACTTCTTTTCCAAAGATGAACTGGTTTCTACTTGGGAAAAAAATTGATAAAAAATTAATCATTAAAATCCACCTACAAAGATTTGACTCATAATAGAATTTTACATTTGTATTTTTTTTTTTTTTGGGGGGGTGGGGTGACTAAATATGTATTAGTGCTCCTCAGCAAAAGAACTGTTGGCTCTGCCACTTGCCTGAGAGAGTTAGGATGTACAAAAACTATGTAAAAACTGATCATGAATCCAAATTTCACTTGTAACAGGATTTGAACGTCCGCCAGAATTATTATAGGCCCAATTTACTGATAAACCTCGTCGGTGAAAACACGATCGAAGACGATACTTGTGACTATGACGGATACTGAACTAGCAGATTCACAAATAATTATCAGGAACTGAGCCACTTAGGAGTGGGGCAAGTTGTCAAGAAACTCAAGGAATGCTTGCAGAACGGCATTAATGGCAACGGACGATCTATATCAATATGAGGTCTTTATCATTCGTATGTTAGACACAACACCAATAACGTCGCACAACCTAACAATAATCGTAGGAGCACCAGCAGGCGGATTAGAACATGCCTTCAAGCACAAGTTCAAGATTGATACAAATCAAACGTCATGGATGAAGGAAACGATTACCATGGGTAGGAGCTGCACTTAATTTTCTACCATTTTTGAGATTATCAAATAGTTTTGATGCGTAAAAAAATTAAAAAAGATATTGCTCACTGGTCCATGGACTGTACTGTGAAGGATAGATAAACTGAGACAATGATTAGAAAAGAAGGTGGAGAGAAAGAATGGCACACGGTTTACGTGGTTCAGCTTTGCAGCCTACATCCACGAGCAAGAGAGACCAATATGATGATATATTCACCACTGCCGATACACTTGTCTTTATACATCAAGGGAATATTAAAAGGAAAGGAAATTTGAGAAATTTCCATAAACAATGTATACGTTAATTGATGACCGTTGCCCAACTTTATTTCCTTGCCAATAGTTGCCATATTGATCTTCTTTTGGTCGTTGCAATTCTGTCACTCCCCTCAAGTGGGGCGTACATGTTGTGACATCCCCACTTGCTAGTGGCTATATTCAATTTCAGTTTGCTGACTCCTTTAGTTAAGGCATCGGCAACTTGATCGGTGCCTTTAATGTAAGGAGTTCTAATTTCTCCAGATATGACTTTCTCTCTGATGTAATGACAATCGATCTCAATATGTTTGGTTCTCTCATGAAATACAGGGTTTGTAGATATGTGTATTGCAGCCATGTTGTCACAAAACATATCCATTGGCTTGGTAATACTAAAACCCATTTCTTCAACAAGGTTCTTAGTCCATGTGAGCTCACTAGCACCAGATGCCATTGCACGGTATTCTGCTTCTGCACTAGACTTAGCCACCACTCTCTGTTTCTTGCTTTTCCAAGATACTAGATTTCCTCCGACAAAAACACAGTATCCTGTGGTAGATCTTCTGTCACTAATGTCACCTGCCCAATCAGCATCAGTAAAACCAACAATGTCAATATTTTTGTTTCTTTTATACCAGAGTCCTTGCCCTGGAGTACCCTTCACATATCTGAGGATGCGATCAACTGCGTTCATGTGAGATTCTCTTGGACTTTGCATATATCTGCTAATGACATTCACAACATAAGAGATGTCAGGACGAGTAACTGATAGATATATCAACTTACCCACAAGTCGTTGGAACCTTTCTTTTTCAACTTCAGGTTCATCATCGCAAGGTCCAATTTTGAGGTTTGGTTCAATAGGAGTGTCTGCCGGTCGAGCATCTAACTTTCCAGTCTCCTTTAAAATATCTAATGCATACTTTCTTTGACATAGCATAATACCTTTATACGATTGAGCAACTTCAATACCAAGAAAATATTTGAGTTTTCCCAAATCCTTTATGTCAAAGGTTTTCTTTAAGTAGTCTTTCAGAATCTGAATGCCTTCTGTATCATTTCCAGCCACAACTATGTCGTCTACGTAAACTAAGACCACAGTGATGTTTTCTCCACATTTTTTGACAAATAAGCTATTGTCTGAGTGACACTTGTGGTACCTTGATTTTTCCAATGCCTGACTCAACTTTATGTACCAAGCTCTAGGAGATTGTTTTAAGCCATATATAGCTTTATTGAGTTTGCAGACTCTTCCTTTCCTTTCATCTGGGTGACCTGGTAGTAAAGACATATAAATTTCTTCATTGAGTTCTCCTTGTAAGAAGGCGTTTTTGACATCTAGTTGATGTAGACTCCAATTCAAGTTGCAAGCAATAGAAAGCAATATTCTCAAGGTGTTCATCTTTGCGACAGGAGCAAATGTTTCTTCATAATCCAACCCTTTAGTCTGTGTGAACCCTTTAGCCACTAGACGAGCCTTGTATCTCTCTAAGGATCCATCGCTATTGTACTTTACTCTATAATGCCATTTGCACCCCACTATGTTTGTGTTTTTTGGTGCGGTGACAACCTCCCATGTTCTGTTTCGCCTTAGAGCTTCAAGTTCTTCATCCATAGCCTTCCTCCAATTAGGATCTTCTTGAGCCTCTTGAAATGACTTAGGCTCTTGAATGTTATCAAGATTTCTAACAAACTTGGCATGATTGTTGGAAATTTGATTGTAGGACACATATTTGTTGATTGGGTAGGTTTCATAATCTACTAGGCGTGAAGGAGCGTGCCTAATTCTCTCAGATCTTCTGAGAAGTGTTGAGTTGTTCTCTACATCTTCGGTAGTAGTTGCAAGTTCTTGATCATTTGTGGGGCTTTCATTCTCAGCATGAATCTCATTATTGGCTCCCTGTACATCAACCACAGTAATAAACAAGTCATCATAATCATGCAAAGTTGAGTTAGTGGGCTCCCCCTGACTTTGTCCATCTATATTGACGTTAAAGTAAGAGAGAGATTCATTGAATTGCACATCACGGGAAATAAAAGTTTTTCTAGAGACAGGGTTATAGCAAACGTACCCTTTACTTTGCATATCATAGCCCACAAAAATGCATTTAATAGATCGAGGACTTAACTTGTCTCTTTTTGATGGATGTTGCCACACGTATGCAACACATCCGAACACCCGAAGATGATCGAGCTTAGGTTGAGATCCCATGAGACGCTTGATAGGACTATGGTAGTTCAACAATTTGCTCGGAGTCCTATTAATAACATAGCATGCTGTAGAAATAGCATATTTCCAATAATTTTTTGGTACATTCATCTGAAACAAGAAACTTCTTGCTACTTCGAGTAAATGTCTATTTTTCCTTTCAGATATACCGTTTTGTTGAGGTGTATCCACACAAGACGTCTCATGTCTAATACCATGTTCACCAAGAAAAAAATTGAAATCATGATTTTTATATTCAGTGCCATTGTCAGATCTAATACTTTTAATTTTCAGTCCATATTGAGTTTCAATCATTTTGTAAAAATTTTTGAAGTGAGAGAACACTTCGGACTTATTTTTCATAAAATAGACCCACGTGGTCCTAGAAAAATCATCAATGAAAAGCACATAGTAACGAAATCCATCCATAGAATCAATAGGCGCAGGGCCCCAAACATCAGAGTGTATTAAATCAAATGGTTTTTGGCTAATGGAATCAGATAAAGAAAATTTAGGTCTAGTCATTCTAGCAAATTTGCATATTTCACACTCTCTACAATTGAAACAAAGATTAGGAAATAGATATTCTAAAATTCTAGAAGATGGATGTCCCATCCTTTGGTGCCAAATTTCTCCATTGTTGGCATGATTCACGTTCAATGCATGATTCATAGTTCTTATTTGATAGAGTCCATGGATGAGTTGCCCTTCACCAATCGTCTTCTGAGTCATCCGATCCTGAAAAATAACATTAGTAGCAGAAAATACTACATTGCAATTTAATTCCTTTGTAATTTTAGCAACTGATAGGAGATTGTTAGTAAGGTTAGGCATGACAAGCACATTGCTTAAATGACTTTTGTTAAAAAAATCTATTTTACCCGATCCATTGACAGCTATTGGAGCCCCGTTGGCAGCAGCTACATCTCTAGAATGACAATAGGAACTTAAGAGAGAAGATTTATTGGCCATGTGATCTGTTGCTCCCGAGTCAACTATCCATTGTAAATCTTGACCATCAATGTTATTAACAGAAGTAAGAGCCATACCTGATTTGATTGTACCTTTGTCCCCCAAGTTGGTTGCGATGCCGGCGGTTCTTTGGACTTGAAGTTCTTTAATCATTTCAGCCAATTTGTCCAAAGTGATCTGATTTTCCAATGAAGTCGTGGCATGATTTGCTTGATTGGAGTTGTGATCTCTTTTTTCTTGATTGCGAGCCATGCTTCTAATGAAAGAATTCTGCCCTTTTTCAGGTTTCCCATGAAGGAACCAGCAGGAATCTCGAGAGTGCCCATTCCTCTTGCAGTGAGTGCACTTGACTTTCCTAGAGTCCTCACGTTTGTATTTGAATGACCTCTCACCGGTGGTAGAATAAGCATTATTGCTTGTTGCAAAAGCCAATTTTTCTTCATTGGGTATTTCTTGATAACCGTCAGCCAGCATTCCCATAGCCTTACGCCTGGACTCTTCACGCATAAGCAAGGATAAAACTGATGCTAGAGAAGGCAAATCATGGGCCATAAGTATTTGACTACGAAGTTGTTCATAATCATTAGGCAGGCCGGCTAAAATTTCAAAGATGCGATCTTGTTCACGCTGCCTTTTGGCCTTAGTAAGGTCTGTAGTAAGAGGTGAGTATATGTCCATCTCATCCCATATTGCTTTAAATGTACCAAGATATTCACTAATAGATGACGTTCCTTTTTTCAAGCAACCTTTCTTTTGTGCTAATTGATACATACGGACAGTATTGTATTGTTCTCCATAAAGGTCTTTGGCCCTTTGCCAAACTTCTTCGGCGGTTTCTAAGAAGGTAAAACTTGCTGCGATCTTGGGCTCCATAAAATTTATGAGCCAAGATGCTACAGTGTCGTTGGTGGACCTCCATTCCTTGTATTTTGGATCATTAATGGCAGGTTTTTTTATACTACCGTCAATATAATCCAACTTAGATTTTTCACTAAGAAATCGTGTAACTGCCTTAGACCATGGCAAATAGTTGAAACCATCAAGCAAGGTGTGAGTAATTTTGAGATTGGGGTTACCTTGTTCATGAACGACAATCTTATGCATCGACCCATCGCTGGTTTGAATGATGGTGGCTTCATCGTTGTCATTCCTGGTTTCCCTTTCTTGCTCCATAATGACTCACTGTTTGAAGCTTGATGGTGTTTGTCTCATATGATCTTCTTATGCTCTGATACCATGATAAACTGAGACAATGATTAGAAAAAAAGGAGGTGGAGAGAAAGAATGGCACACGGTTTACGTGGTTCAGCTTTGCAGATAACCTTTCTATAAATCAAATATAAAAATAGAAACACTCAAATACTGAATAATATAATCTTAGACACAATGAACTAAGAGTTAACTGATCCAGCCACCAACAATTGTTTTTGCATCTAATTCACCCAGATGTAATTTTTTCGTCGAGCAATCAAATTTAGACTATCCTAATATTAACACTTGATCACGTCGACAGCGTCATATCCATGCATAATATTCACAATATTGTCAGCTTTCCTGCTAAATACTTTTAAACAAATCTAAGTATTGCCATTCCAGAAGTTGGGCATCCCCCAGAGTTTTGTTTTTCCCCTTTGCGAGGAGAGAACCCATTAAAGAGAGAAGATGGATACTCATAGCTTCCAGTAAATATTAACATTATGCTCCTGGAACATATATCTTTTGGTGCATGAATATGTTTCCAAAACACTGGTTTTGCCAAGGACCGTAGCATGATTAGGTCAAGAATTTCATTTGAACATAGCATAACAAAATATCATATTTTCAAGAGCAAGAACAAAGTTTTCTTAAAAAATATGTTCCAAAAACCTGATATACTTTTTATGCCCTTTTGGAAACTTGCATTTGGTTTCTTGTTCCTTCTACTTTTTTGCCTCAGTTGAACTTATTTGTTTTGGCCTTGTGATAGAGAAACTATCCGACTTGCCTATCCTTGTCTATACATGTCAGTCCATTTAAATGGTCTTTGATAAGAGCTTTGCAGTTTTGAAATACGTGTACATAAAATATATATTTTAGAAAACCATATTTTTGTTCTAGGAAATATGATGAGACAATAGATATTGTTTTTAAGCTTGACAATAGAATGCTAGAATATAATGATATCATGTTTCTTGAAACAAGAGCACGGAATTTTTTTCCATGATATTTTCTTCCACAATTTTCTTTTTCATTTTTACAAATTTTCAATTTTGCATGCTTCTCGTTAGTTCATACAGTTCATAGACATAAGAGCAAACGTAAGTCTCATCAGCTCACATAAACATAACTCTTACAAATGTTGCCCTCGGGCCAGGGAGGATAAGAAACTTGTATCACTCACCTGGTATCGAATATGAGAAAGGCTTGGTCTGCATCACCCGGTCATCCGCCGATCCGACACGAGATTTAGACCAATATCTTTTTTTATCATATCCAAAACATTTTTCAGTCGAATATCCTTCAGGGACATGATCCAGGGCCAAGAGCAGCGTGCATATATAAAGGCCGTCGTCGCCTTAGATTTTTAGTTTCGGGACATTTATTTTGGATGATCCATTTGTTAAGAACATTTGAATCGTTGATCCATATCCAAGTTTTTTTGTATGCATGCGACTGGATTTTTAGTAGGACTTTGGATGGTCTTTAATTATTGCCACTGCGATACGTGGCCTACTCTGTTTTGATTAATTGATTGACGTTGGGTAGGACTTTTGATCGTCTTTAATTATTGACGGGTCCTACTTTGTTTGATTTTAATTGATTGATGCAACCTCTCCCTTTTTTGCCGGCTGACTGTTGAAATACCTTCACAACGACTTGGTCATACGCGCCGACGAAAAGAACAGGTCCTCCTTCTTCCTCCCATATATGATCGTGCATAGCAGTACTCCTTCAGAACCCACGAAGCCTACAGCAAATTAATTCGCTGCGTGAAGAGTAGTTAACGAGAAGCGAATTACAGCGAGCACAAACCATGGCTAATGGCCGTGGCTTCTACTCAAAAACCATGCGCCATTACCAGGATGCGTGCCGGGAGTACCCAGCGTTGTCGATCAACGACAAAAAGTTTCAACAGAGGATGAAGAGCATGGTGCAGGACTTCCACTCTCCTGGAGGTGGAGAGGGTAATAGCAACACCCTTATTTCTTCCTTTGATATCATAAAGAAGGCGATCGTATGCATACTCGAGAATAACAAAAAATGTGCTGAAGAGATATTGGCCTACAAGCAAGACTTGGGGGGTAATGCCCAAATCCTCCCGATGGTCAAGAGCTACTTCGAGCTTTGTCAGACGACATTGAATTCCTTACGTAAGTTTTTGGTACGCCTCTGTTGCTCCAGAAACAAACTGATGGCACTTCGTGTCGACCGAACCGTGGATCGGAAGGTGAGTAAAGCAGTCACATGCGCCGAGGGCACCGTGGACTGCTTCTTTCACTCGCTTCCTGGTCTGATCGGAAAGCACGTCCAGATGCTCCACAAGCTGGAGCAGGCGAGGGGGATGAGGAAATGCCAACCATAGCAGGGGGGCGAAGAACCCAACGCCTCGAAGCGTAATCATGATCATGTTCGGGACTGTGTTCGCTGGTGCCGTGATCTTTTCGATCTTGGTAGCATCCCTGCATGCACCCCCAGTTCTAGTAGTGCTCTCGATGGCGGTCATCAGCGTATTGAGCTGGGGTCCTTTCGTCGAATGGGTGGAAGGTTTTTGGGCCACAGCCAAGGAAACAGAGGGGGTGGCTGTTGGAGAGAAGAGAATCGTTGTGATTCGAGAATTGAAGGAAATCAAACTTTCAACGGTATGCAATAGGGAAAGAGCAGTCGAAGTTGTGTTGAAGACAATGGCTGAATTGAATAAGCAGGTGGAAAAATGCAACCGTGAGATTTGCACGGAAAGGGACAAGTTTTTGCAAAAAATTACAGAGCCTCAAAGGCGCAGAGATCGTGCTCGAGCATTTATCTATCTGCAAGTAGTCTGTTTGGAGCAGAAGAAAGACACGTTTCTCGAAAAAATGTCGGAGATGTTTGATAACTTAACAATGAACTGAAAGAAATAAATCTTAGCAGGGTAAAATGTTAATTTGGGAAAACAGAATTTTTTTTTTGTTTTCATGAATCTTTAAGTGTCCGTCTTCCAATTAAATCTTACAGTTCATTGTGTCTATATTATATTATTTAGTTTCTGTTTTTTATATGTAGAAAGGCTATGTTCACAGTGCAGGCAAGGGACCAGTGAGCAAAAACGTTTGCGCACAAACTTTTTTCTCTTTTTATGCATCAAAAGTATATGATAATCTGAAAAGCGTTGTAGCAAATTGTGTGCAGCTCCTATATATGGCAATTGTTTCCTTCGTCCTTGGCGTTTGATTTGTGTCAATCATGATCTTGTGCTTGAAGTCTTACTACCCAGAGCCGGACTTTGACAAAGCCTGGCCCAATACCCAGCTATTCCCTATTACTTGCCATCAAAGTTTGTTGGAAAAGTATGCACACAAAAGTACTTCGATTTTAACTAAGAGTTAACTGACCCATCCACCAAAAATTGTTTTTGCATCTGATTCACCCAGATGCAATTTTTTAGTCGAGCAATCAAATTTAGACTACCCTAATAGTAGCACTTTATCACGCCCACAGCGTCATATCCATGCATAATATTCACAATATTGTCAGTTTTCCTGTTAAATACTTTGAAACAAATCTTAGTATTGCCATTCCAGAAGTTGGACATCACCCAGAGTTTTCTTTTCCCCATTTGTGAGGAGAGAACTCTTTATGGATACTGATAGATTCCAGAAACAAACGGAAAACCTTTTCTGTTTTCCCAAATTAACATTTCCCCCGCACATTTTCTCGACTAATCTGTCTTTCTTCTGCTCCAAGCGAGCTGCTGCCTAGAGATAAAAAGCCCAAAGGAGCACACGATCTCTGCTCGTTTGGGGCTCTGTAATTTTCTGCAAGAAGTTGGGGTTTGCCGTGTAAATCCGCTGCATTCCTCCATCTGCTCATTTAATTCTGTCATTGTCTTCAACAGAGCTTGAACTGCTGTCATTGTTATGTTCTACCACGGGAGAATAGCAACCACCTGCTGTCATTGTTATGTTCTACCACGGGAGAATAGCAACCACGGGAATGGAATTGAAGTTACAGACACTGTTAACACACGCTGTGATGCGGAGTTGACATCAAATACCAAAGGTTCGAAAAACCATTGACATCGTTGTTGATCCGAATTCATTGTAAAGGAAAGATGTGGATCCAAAATGGTCCAAAGTGGTCAGCAATAAAGGAACCGGAAATATACAATTTATTCACGTACAAAGAAGAAAGCATTTGGAAAACTCAAAGATGGTTGGTTAGTGGGAAATGTCGATCCAACCAACTAAGCAGAAAAGGAATGATATTGAATGGTAACCAATAATGAGGAGGATATTTTGATCAATCGGCTGCCGGCTTTCGTTTTTCTGAAGAAGGACTTCTTCAAGTGAAAGAGGCCGACGACATGTGCAAGTACCAACAAATGACAACCTAGCAAGTAGTGTCTGGGGTCCGCAGTGTTGGTGTATGGAAGTTGATCCATACTGGACACTCTTTATGTAAGGGCATATATGTCATTTTGTACAAATGCGGGTTTGCCCTAATCCTTATGTTTTGAGGATGGCCGCCGCTTGAGAGCTGTGTGTTTTTCTGAAGAGAGAGAATACAAGAGATCTGTGCGACCGTGGACGTAGGAGATTATTGCTCTGAACCACGTAAATCGTTGTCTTTTTTCTTGTTGCTTCTAACCCCCTCTTGAGAATGTGAGAGGAGAGTTTATTGTGTGTTGTTCCTAACACCCAGCTGGTATGCTGGCTCTGGCTCATGAGGAAGTTCTTATAAGAATCAAATATTGACTGAATGACAAATAAATTCATAAATTTGTGGTATCCACTTTATTACAAAAGGAATAATGAAAGGGAAAACGCCGCTTCAGAGTTTATGTGGAGGGAGGAGGAAGAAGGGTTTTATGTGGGGGCCCGGCGCGATGGTTGAAGGAAGAAGGGAGGTTGGAATATGTATAAGAAGAAGAAAGCAACAGGATCCTTCGGGGGAAGCAGCCAGTCAATACAGGGAGTAGATGAGATGGAGAAAGCTCCATCAATTTGGAACGGCGCGAGAAGGAGAGGGAGTATAGTCCACGGCCGACGCTGGAATGAGAGGAAAAAAACATCCACGCCACCTGCCGTGAAATGCAACCACCAAACCAGTAAGGAGACTCAACGGTGGCGCCGTGGTTGCGGCACTCGCTCTTTCAAAGAACGCTGCTGAATTAATACGAGCAAAAGAATTTATTGTAAAGACAAAATGAGAAAACACATTTCTTCAAAGTGAGTTTGCATCTTGTACATGAGAGTCACACCAGCGCTGCAAAAACTGGCTTCCCCCTTCATTTGTGAATTGGTAAATTTAATAATTTTTTAAACAAATAAATACAAATGTAAAAAAAAAAAAACTTAATTACAATATATATTACAGTTATGTTTGTTTAGGAACAAGTTTATGCTTATTTCTAGGATTTTCTTTTCACTCACAATTTGTAGAATGCTAATCAGCCAAAGCATATAATTTGACCAGGGGACATGTGTCATACTGGTGCACAAATTTTAATGCACCCATATAGTAATAACTAAATACCTGTAGTTCATACTAATTTTTTTTTTTTTACAATGCCAAATGAAAATGAAAAAAAAAATTAAAAAGAAACTATAAAAAGCATTTTTTTTAACAAATTACTAAAACACGGGAGGGCCACGCTAACTTTCTGTGGGGTATAAACGATGAGGACTTCTAGAAAGGCTGGGAGGAGGCGTAAAGTTGCCCTGAGGAAGGGCATCCATCAATTATTAATAGTTGAAACTAAAGGGAGGACCCAAAGTTGTCGACCAACAACGAAAGGTTGTTGGCAGAGGATGAAGAGCATGTTGCAGGGCTTCTACTCTCTTGAAAAAGCTTCACTTCACGCCAATTCAAGACAGAGATTACTCTTAATCAAAAAAAGACCAGCGTTGCTGCTTTCGATAAGCTAAACTAGTGTTTAATAAAATAATAATAGTCGCAATGTCAAATGCTTTTCTACCGTGTCGTCGATCCTAAAAAAAAAAAAAGAATATGGTGATTCAGACTCTCCCACTGGTTTGCCTTTCAAATGGCATGGCATGATCAAGGAAAATGAATGTAAGTGGAATTTACTAAGCTCAATTGGCGATACTTCACCAAATCAATCCTTGTGAATCAGATCAATTGTTCTCACTTCAACACATAAAGTGTAATATATATATATATATATATATATATATATATATATATATATATATATAGGTATATTACAGTTATGCTTGTTTAGGAACAAATTTCTACTTATTTCTAGGATTTTCTTTTCACTTGCAATTTGTAGAATTTTAATCAGCCTAAGTGGACCTGGTTATGTGTCCTATAGGTGCACGAATTTTTATGCCTCCACATAGTTAATAACTAAAATACCTTTAATTCATACAGATTTTTTTTTTTGTAAAGACAAAAACAAAAGTTTATTTTAAAAAAGTTTTAACTATTAATTTGTAATTTTGTAAACTAGTAGTGTAAAGTTTAACTGAGGAAGGGCAGACGTCAATTTTACAGTATTTATATATTATATATATATAATGTCCACTCGGACTTTGTCTCCGCCTGAAAAAACGGGGGGAGTGTTCACAATGCTCTTTATATGTCGAAGCCAAAGTCAATTTGACAATTGACATTAGATCCTTAGTCCCGCGTGGCCAAAGTGTAGGACCAAAAGGCTGATTGACCAGTTCGAGTCAATCGATGGTGCAAGATATGTGTCGCTGCAGTCTACTTATAATGAAATTCTTGCACCTTTCGAAACTCTGTCCCTCTCATTAAAAGGGTCCCAATAATATTAAAAAAAATATTTTTTTCCATATTTTTATTATATATATATATATATATATATATATATATATATATATATATATATATATATAACCCCGAATTCCCAAACCCAAGAACCCAAAAAATAAAAAACTGACGTATTTAAGTTAATCTAGCTGAGTCTGGTTTAAAACAATAATAATAATAAATACAACTGCATGCCTGATTTCATATCAGTTGGCCAAAATCTAACCAATGCAGCGTTGTGAAAAATATTTTTTTTCTAATTTCTTTACATTAGTTTTATTTTTTAACAACTGGTGTTTGATTTGTATTTTTGCTTGCCCCTTCCCACTAGCATATTGTTTTCACTTTGTAAAGCCATTACTTTACACAATAGCTTGTTTTCCCAACGGTTATTCAACTGAGTGTCATGGATCAACATCATGCCCCTCCGTTGAACGTAACCTTTTCTTTTTCTTTTTCTTTTTTTCATGTGACAAACTATAACCTGCTTACATATTTAAATGAACCCCCACATGTAACTAGCATGGTGATTCCATGATTTTTTTTTTCTTCAACAAAAAAAATGTCATTTTTCTATTTTGCGATTCTTCTTGGTGGTGCATAGAATTTACTGCCATAAGTGCAAACGCAAGTCTCATTAGCTCACATAAACATACATCTTATAACAAACCGTACTCATTACGACTCTTTGTTCAATTTTTTATGCAAATGTTACGCATGTCCCTTTGTGGATTGTTTAAATCATATCAATGAAATAGTTGAAGCCACTTCATACGAAAACACATATTTAAAGAATGTCAATTTATTTTTCCAATTAGGAGATTTTATATATATATATATATATATAACTAATGTTCAACCGTTAAATGAAAGACGAAGCAGTAAAATTTAAAAGAAAAAGCAAAAGCTCCGTTATCTCCACTGGCTCCCTCTTATTGATACTACCGCCGGCGATTGAGAAAAGGAGGCTGAAGGAGGCAAGACAAGTTCTTTCACAATCCCAAGGAGGTCGTCCATGGAGGCAGGGCAAGTTCTGTCACGGTTTTAAAAGGAGCCGTTTGATGTTACGTTTCATAACTCTGCCCGGAACATGTTCACAGAAAACTACGGTGTAGTATTTTATGCACAATATTTTATGCATCTGCCTCAATCTTCGAAATTGATTTAGGAAAGAATAACAAGTTGTTGTCACTGCCAATCAACTCCAAAGTGAACCAATAAGAAAGAATGGAGGAAGAGAGAAAATAAGAAAAAAAATTTGAAAAATCCATAAACGCACATACATATATATATCCGTTTTCATGCCTTTTCAAGCAAAAAAAAAAAAATTGTATGTTGTGACTTCACTGCTTAGACGAATACAAAATTTCTGAAAATGTGGAAATGAAAAGAAAACAACTATGAAACACAACTTTAACGCTGATATTATGAGCCAAAGTTGAGATCAGTTATCTTTATAAAATTTGATCTATAGATTTAAATTTCCTCATCTTTTTTGTCAATTATATAAATTTAGATATTTTGCGTCCATTTATACGGTTGGATTTATGATCGAACGAGTAACACAGCGGCAAACAGTTAGAAGGCCCAAGTGAAAAGATTGCATATATACATATTTAAAAAATACATGTATACACACAAAGAGAGAGAGAAAGAGACCGAGAGAGTTATTGAGAAACATAGCAATATCAGTGTTCCCAATGTCAGAAAAAATTGCTGAGTATCAAGAGATGCAATTCAGCAGTTGCTACTTTATGAACCAGACTAATTCAAAAAACGATTCTCAGAGTTGCCGAGAAACGTAACAATGTCACTGTTACCAACATCAGGAAAAAATTACTAAGTGGGCATCATCAAAAGGTGGAATTCAGCAGCTGCTATGCCATGGACCAGACTAATCCAAAACGTTTCTCTAGGTCTGCTAGGAACTCTTGCGAAGTCTTTCAAAAATCTCATGCCTGTCAATGAAGCGATCGAGTACCTCTTCATTTGGGACAATGCAATCTTTCTCTTTTCCAAACAAACTGATATCGCCGCTTCGCTATATAGTCATAGCCTGCATCCGTCAGAGCGGTTGGGATTACTAGCAAGAGGCTTAACGCCGAGTAAGGCAATGGCGAGTACGAAAGAATCTTGAGTGCAGCTGCAACAAGAACAATAACAGCTTCACCACCACAGAAGAAAGTTTCCGTATCAACGACAGGCAGAAACAAGGAGCTTCTGCAATCTGCATTAAAGATGGGAAACTCAAGTCGAAAGGAAAAAAACTCGGTTTAGTCCGCAGCTCCACGGAGTAACTTCAATAGAATAGTGGTTCACAAAACAATCACAGTTTCTTAAAGAAGCGCTTGAATGGTGAAAAGCAAACAAAAAGCTGCCATGAAGTATGAAGGAAAGGAGCAGAGACGTGAGCCTTCGTGAAAGAGTATGCAC
The DNA here is from genome assembly GCF_008831285.2 of Nymphaea colorata. Taxonomy (NCBI): domain Eukaryota; kingdom Viridiplantae; phylum Streptophyta; class Magnoliopsida; order Nymphaeales; family Nymphaeaceae; genus Nymphaea; species Nymphaea colorata. Next base: position 18,453,659 of record NC_045140.1, read on the forward strand.
GTAGCTATAATAAAAGTGACAATATGGCTTGGATGGCTATCAGACAGGTGTAGTATTTCACTGAGACACTACGCAAAGTAGTTTTAAAGAGCCACATGACAATCAACACAAGAATCTATTGTCCATGTCAGGCACTTGCTTAGCTCATAATACTGAAACTGCTGAATGAAAATGAAAGAATAGTTGAAGTATCATCAGTCGATGCCTAAGGCCTCTTTACCAGATGAATAACAATTCACATAATACATTTAAAATAGTCATGTTGACGTTTTTTTTATTTACTAAGAAGTAACATAAATCAATCAAAAGAAAAAAAAATTGAACAAAAATTATCATACAATCAAATCATCAATCGAGTATGTCTCTGGTACGCTGTAACTTTGCAATTTTCCTCTATTGTAGCATAAACTTTTGTAAGTTCAGCATTTGAACAAAGAAACGGGACCATAAGAACAATTAGTGAAAATAGTTGCACATGCACGCAGAAAGACCTATCTCTGTGCCCTTGATTGTGAACTCTAACATTAGCATCCTACGCCTGACTTCCGATCCTTACTCTTGGTTTCTGACTACTGACTTCTTGATGATATCCTAACAGAGTTTCCGCACTCTAATGGGTTTCCTTCCCTAGTAAAAGAGCACAAGGACAATAACTCAACAAGGGATAATTGCCTACTTTAACTTAAAAAACTAAAAAGGTTATGGAAGAAATTTTCCTAAGCTTAAACAGGTAATAACTTTCACATATTTGGATAAGGAAACTCTTGAATTTGCAACCCAGGGAGGATGTAACAATGAGATGCCAGCATCAACGAAAATCTTACATCATCATGACAGCTAAAGTCACTTGAGAACACGGGCCTCCAATTGAAAATTTCAATGGCTCCCTCATCATACAGCTTTTCCATTTGAAGCGTATTCATCTTTACACAAATTAAGAAAAGAAGAGTAGAAAATTCTTAGTAACAAGTCCTTATTCCAGTTATATTTCATTGTTTATAACTTTATATTATGTTTAGTCCCGTGATGACCATTTCCTAGTGATTGTTCCTTCTCCACCTTTCTATGAATGTGGATGATGCTCTTCTCCTTATTGCAATTAAGCCAACATTTTCTACACTGGTCCATTTTGTTCCTCAACTTTTTGATGTAATCCTTTCTGTATTTTCTCTTGCATTCAGTTTCCGCGCCAAGCCAAATTGGCCCGCACTGATGAATACATTGTCATATTTACTTTGATTCTCTATAGCTGTCAAAGTATAGGGGTTTTGATGCTCGCCAGTTTTTTCAGTTCTTTATGGGTATCAACCAATTTTCTACGTTATGTGTGCTCCAACACCATGAATCCATTTCCCACAATGGTCGAAAAAGTACTGCAATTTGCTAAAATAAAGTGAACCCACTTCTAAATAACATAAAATAGATAATTATTAGCTAGTTCATCTGATTCGGGAAAAACAACAGGTCCTTGCTGCCGCCTCCTGAAAAGAAGTTTGAAAAAGCAGAATGAACATATATATATATATATATATATATATATATATATATACATATATGGTGTTAATTATCTTGGAAAAGGGGGATTTGTTTTGGTTCTACTTATTTTGTCATTCCCTTTACTAGAAATTTGAAAAGATCAAGGAATTAAATGATAATCTTGGCATAAAGGAGATTCTTACAGACATGAGAGGCATGAAGAATAGACATGTCTTGGCACCCATTTATTATAGTGTGACGCTTCATAATTAAAATGCCTTTGTAACATTGAAAAAACAATATGAGAGAAGAAAAAAGCTAAGAGAAAAGAGTAAAAGAGGAATATGAGGCACACGCAGTACCTGTCTATATAATCAGCTTCATGTGATCAATTTTCTAATGATGATTTATCATATGTTGATCTTGTGATGTATCAACCAACAACACAAGCTCCTATTTCAAGAGTGCCAATGCCAATTGCTTGTTGTTCATGCCATACCACTAGCATATCTAGTCGACATTTCAAGTTATTCATGCCACCGTAATCTAGGCGTACATTTGAAATGAAATTCATTGGAACAGGACCATCGCTGTTAATGAGTTCCTTGGAAAAACTGAAACACAAGGTGGGGTAGTATACCACGTCCCAAAAATTGAGAACCATGATATGAATAAAAGAAAGAAGAAACGAGACATTTTTATATATTGGTCCCATAAGATTAATGTGCAGAAAAATTGACAAGCATCTGGCAGGTGTTTCATAACCATGTTTTTCATCCATACCCTGGTGAATCGTAATAAGGCTGAAGTAATTACCCAACAAGAAAAAGACATGTCAAGATGCACCATGGAAGGTCCAACAAAGATTCTCAGTCTGGTCGGGTGGAGGACTTAGTGATGTAATAACCCACCCACGATACTGTTTTTAAACAGGGGGAGTTTACCCTAATCGTAATAGAGAATTTTCTGTTTGGAGAAGGCTAGGCTTTCTGTGTGTGTGTGTAGTGTCTCGAGCTCGTACGTTGTTAGCAGGCTAACAAACTGGTATCAGAGCCAGCAAGATGGGAGAAAGAGCGACGGCGGTGGGAGGTATGCTGGCCATCGAGTCACACAGAGTCCGCACTGAGGAAGCCATGGATTCCATCAACCGGCAGGTGCACTTGGTAGAAAGACAACATCAGGAGCTCGACGCCAGACTACAAGCGATCCTCGCTGAGCAGCAAGCAGTTTCGGAAATGATGAGAGAGCTTCTTCATCAAGGTAGGCCACCTCAATCCCATAACACCGAGCACACAGAGACAGATCCTTCGTCGGGAGATACGGCATTTCCCTTGTCAGGAGAGGGAGTGACGGGGGTTTGTCGAATTGGAAACCGGCTAAGATGGAGTTCCCTCAATTCGGTGGGAAGGACTTGCTAAGCTGGATTTTCAAGGCAGAGCAGTTCTTCGAGTGTCAGGGCATCGACGAAGAACGCAAGGTAAGTCAAGCAGCGATGCACCTTGAGGGACCAGCCATACGGCTGGCTATTAGCGCATCACGGGAAACCAGATTGGTAGGGTCTGGTAGAAGCTATGAAGGCGAGGTTTGGGCGTTCGACTTATCTCGACTATAGGGCGAAAAGTTTTGAAGAGCTAAACAATATGGTACGAGGCTGGCCAGTGGAGGATCTCATCAGAGCCTTTGTAGGGGCCTCAAGGATGACATCCGTATAGAAATTCAAGCATTAAAACCTCGCAGCCTTTCCGATTGTTTTCATCTTGCATGGATGGTGGAGGAGAAGCACTGCAGAATTCAGTTTGCGGGGAGGCAGGGAGAGGGGGACAGAGGCGGTCGTGTTCCGTGGGGACGACCAGAGGCATTTCCGCTTCCCGCAGGGACGCCAACAATCCCTATGGACATACGTTTGTCCACAGTGAAACCAAAGACCATATAACAGATTGAAAATTTGCAAATAGCATTCTTTTCAACTAGAGGAAGAGGTCATGGTCGTGGATCGTTCCGCAGTAAGGGACGAGGTCATTCCAACAACCAAAGCACAAGTGATGGACAGTCTCCAAATCAAAGAGGAAATTCCAAAGCATTGGTTGTATGTCAATATCGTGACAAGGAAGAACATATAGCCAACGCGTATTGCTGGGACATACCTTAAGGTGTTCTCTGTCTTAACTGTTCAAAAAGGAGATGATGAAAATTGGTATCCGGATAGTGGTGCGTTCAACCATGTTACTTGAAGTGACCAGGCGTTTGTTGATAAGCAACCGGCAGCAAATGGTGAAGGTATATTAGTCGGTAATGGGTCTGTTGTTCAAGTTTCTAGCATCACTGATATACAATTGCATTCCCAGTAGTCTTATTTTAAACATAATAAAGTTTTACATGCCTCGAATATTGCTAAAAATCTGCTACCAGTTGGTCAATACACTAGAGATAACATTTGCATATGTTAATTTACTCCATCTAAATTAATTGGTTAGGTTCAACGGACCGAAATACTGCTCCTTTGGCAACGAAAAAACAAGTGGCGGCTGTTTCCAGTTGGAGCTTGGGAAGTAGCAGTAATGGCAGACGTTGGTCAAAGAAGATCATTCTCCATCAACCATTAGCACAAGCGTTTGGGTCATGTACATCAACGAGCAGTGATGCTCCTAATAAAAAATAAAGGTATTTCAGTCAACTTTTCTCCATGCTCGGAAATTTGTCAAAACTGTTTAATGAGCGAGGCACATAAGTTGCTGTTTAAGTTAGCCGCATCACATAGTAGACAAGTCTTGAAGGTCTTACATGTTGATATTTGGTGATCTTCCTTAGTAGTATGAAGAGAAAGTTTTCGATATTTCTTAAAATGTGCGGATGAATTTTCTCACTTCAGTTGGTTGTTTCCTATGAAGAACAAGAGTGATGCTTATAATTGCTTTGTATTTATCAAGTCTGCGGTTGAAAAATAGCTTGGTGTGCCCTTTACATCTCTACCAAAAGACAACGAAACTGAATTTACAAGTTGCCGTTTTGAAGGTTTCTTGAAAAATTATGACATTCACCACCGCTTCTCTTGCGCCTACACCTCCGACCGAAATGGCTTGGTAAAAAGGAAAGAAAGTGATGTCGTAGAGATGGTTAATTCTCTCTATGATAAATGATATCTCACTAACGCAAGCAATCATTCTGGATTGAAACATTTAGGCCCGCAATATAACCGCCTTCCATGAAGTTACTCAATGGGAAGTTTCCATATGAAGTGATGATCGGTAGAAGACCATATGACACTCATAATGTTTGGGTCTGTATAATACCCATTAACGATGCCTCAAAATTCTACAAAATTTGAACCACGAACGAAAGTTTGTATATTTGTAGGATACGGCGCAAGGTAAAATGGGTACTTATGTTTTTAGCCAGCCACCAACAAGGTAATAATTTCTTGACATGTATTTTTTTATGAAAATTCTAGATGTGCAGGGAAACAAGGACGCACAGATACCAACATCAAAGTGTGTAGGGCATCTTGGCTTTGAATTAAACTGATCCGTTGGATTCTCTTTTTTCTCTTAGCTGCATGTCACAAGAGATAAATATCTATTATGAGCATAAACAAAATGTGGTTCCAAAGAGCTGGCTAGGTGTTTAGCTCAAACCTTTGCAGCTAAATTGCTAAGGTTTCCTGATCTACATGGCACATCTTTCGATGACTCGAGTTAAAAAAAAAAAAGGGAAACGAAGCCAAAGTATAGTTTCACACGATCAGAGAAATTCTAAATGGGAATGCAAATATCTCAAGAGTTTGGACCTGGATCTCATCCTGGTTTGACACACATTGAGAGATTCTGAGATTCTAAGATAATCTCCTTTGGGATGTATGAATTTAAGATTAGACCCTTCTTTCCCTAGCTTAGACCTTACTTTTAATTAAACAACAATAATTGTCGTGAAGATTTTCCGTTCATTTCTGATCTGAGGTCCCCAATTTGATTAAGCGTGACTTAATTTTGTGTGAGTCGCTTCTCGAACACACAAACGATCTTGATCAGAAAATAATGATGATACATGGTCAAGCTTAATGATCATTGTTCTTTGTTTTTGGATTGTGATCAATTTTTTCGTGAGAAAGTTAGTAGAAAAATCGAATTATTATTATTTTCTGTTATTTTTATGATTTTTAAATTTTAAATCGTCCTGAGGTTTTCTTCACCAAAACAAACTCCACACTTAATACCCAAGAAAAACCACACCAATAAAATAAAAATACTAAGAAGTTGTTTGATGACAAGAACAATGTTTTTTACTTTTTTTTTTTTTTTAAACACAATGTTCTATGAATCTATCATAAAAATTCATGAACCACTATATTGTAGCACTTTTATTACGGAATTCCCTTTAAGGGTATGTTGGGTGATGGGTGCTAAAATAGGCTTTTACCTACACATACAAAAAGGTATATGTCTAATTGAGTTGAGTATAACATCAACATCTAGAGATTGTGTATGGCGGACACACCCCCATCCTAGGCAACTTGGCTGTGGTGAGATAAAGGGCGGAAGCAGGTGCGGGCATTGTGTGGACAATTGCCCACACATATTCGCAAGAAATTCCTATCTTCATGTTGATATTTGAGGATTTTTTTTTTCATTTACATGTTGGTGCCTTCTAAAAATTTAAAATTTTTATAAGTAATGCTCCTTGCCGACAATTTCGGGCTTCCCAAGCATCTACCATTAACCTGAATCCAACTATCACCTTGCTGAAAAATGAATGCATGCTTGCTTGCTGCTTAACATTGTGTCTCTTGGACTTATCAACATCCCATAACTGGAACTGGTTTGTTTGGGAATTTTGAATCCTCTTGTCCTTTTTCTGCTTAGCAAAGTATTGATTTTGTTCAATCTGAATTTTGAGGTGCCTCTCAACAGAATTTCAATCAAGCATTCACTTTTTTTTTTTTTTAATTTTCATTGCTTGCTGGTTTAAGTTTTAACTTTTATTTTGGTGCAAATTGGGCTTTTGCTCGGGAAAGGCCAGTTCAACCTCAAAAAAGAGCCCTCCACCTTGCCCCTCATCTCCCAAGTAAAGTATTAGATTTTTCTTGGTGCCTAGTGAACACTAGACCTAATATATATACTTCAACTGGCATAACGGTGTAGATGTGTTGAGAATATATTTGCAAAAGCAATACATCACGCATAGTACGCACATATGCTGCAATGATGTTAGAATGTACAAAGACTTGTTTTTTTAAAAAAAAAAATTACAACAGGCTGAGCCAATCACATCTAATTTACACATCGAAAAAAGTAGACTGGGAGAAACGACAGCCTTGAACGTCAACCACAAAGGCGTCTTGCAAACCTGGTTACATGCACATGCTTAACCCATTGAAGTCGCACATGCCTGACCCACTGATGCCACAGTAACCCAAGCAGCAAAGAGCCGAAAGCCTGCCATGAAAGTGTATCAGCAGCTTAGCCCCAAACACATGGAAAAAAGAGAAACAGAAAAAGAAAAAAAAGGAAAGTGCCATGGTGGAATATTTTAGATGAAAAAATCTCTCTCCTTTCTGTTAACATTTCTTCAGAAAATACCTTCGTTCTTTTTTCTTCTTCCTTTTTTTTTTGCAAAGTGAAAGAAGAATATCTCGGCCAGTTTAATCTTACCAAACAGTGTTTGAGACTAAACATTCAAGGCAATGGATCATAAAAAAGGAAAACGGACGCATGAAAGAGCTTTGCCAACTTACGCTGGTCCGAGACAACCCATGCAGCCCTGCTGCGGAGGTGTCTGCACCTGCTGCGGAGGCGCCTGCATGTAGATCACCGTTGGAGGTGGCCCCGCCGGTGGAGGGTATCCTGGTGCAGGGTAGGGTGCTCCATAGTTCGGAGGTGCCTGATTGTAATAACTCATCTTGACGAACTACGAGTCCCTGAAGCTTGAAGCTACGAGTGCAAACGAAAGAAGAGGAGGAGCAAGGAGGAATGGGAGGTGGGTGAGGAAGAGAAGGATGTAAATAAATACAAGGGCAACAGGCCAAATCAGTTGAAGGTGTAGACGATGGTCCCGACTTCCAACCGAGCAATTTTCTTCAGCAAGGAGGAATGGGAGGTGGGTGAGGAAGAAAAGGATGTAAATCAATGCAAGGGCAACAGGGGAAACCAATTGAAAGGTGTAGACGATGGTTCCACCTTCCAACCGAGCAATTTCCTTCACATATAAACCTTTTGCAAGGGCGGTTCCAACTTCCAACCGAGCAATTTCCTTCACAGTTAAACCTTTTGCAAGGGCTGATGAGGGGAGAATTACTCGTCTCGATCAACAAGTCCACAGCGCAGCGTGTATATGTGATCCAGTAGTTGGTGCTCGACTGGAAAGTTGCGTTGACGCAGTGGTCTCTTTCTTTGATATTTCTTCATCCAATAATGTTCTCCCAGAGCCCCCGTGAGAACCACACTTCTCTCATTCACAATTTGAATTGGTCAAAAAGCAGGCATGGATTAATAGCTTTCATTTAGGCAAGCTGTTTCCATTGAGTGAGACTCTCAAAGCGTCCCCAGGGAATAAATTTAGTTGGAATTGCCAGCGAAGTGCTTCAGCGTGCGAACAAATAATCGGTGCGTGGATCTTTCTAACGATCGATCAATGCATTATCTTCACTAGTTCATATTCCCTTGTATCCGAATCAGCGTGTAAGTTCCAATCAAGAAGACGACGCAAGATGTACTAATCAAGAAACTTGCGGGTTGGCTTTCTGTATCAATCGGACTCTTGGTAGAGCGGTAAGCAGAAAAGAAACATATTGATAACTTCTCAATATGTATTTTTTTTATTAATATGTATTTCTCAATAATGTCCCATCAGTTGAAACTAAAGGGACACTGTTTACGTATTTATATATTTAATGTCCACAGTCCCTCTGACTATGTCTCAGCCTGAAAAAACGCGGGGAGTGTTCACGATGCTTTTTATATGTCGAAGCCAAATCAATTTGACATTAGATCCTTAGTCCCACGTGGTTAAAGTATAGGACCAGAAGGCTGATTGATAAGTTCCAGCCAAAGGAGGGTGCAAGATCCGTGTGGCCGCAGTCCCCTTCCAATGAAAATTCTTGCACCTTTGAAACTCTGTCAAAATTATTTTTATATATATATATTTATCATAAATATATGTTTATATATTTTAAAATTTTTGCAGACTCAACCCCCATGTTGGTCATACCGGACCAGACCAGACCGGAATAAGTTGCACGGTTGGTACCAGACCAGACCGGAATAAGTTGCACGGTTGGTCATACAGGACCAGACCAGACCGGAATAAGTTGCACGGTTGGTCATACAGGACCAGACCAGACCGGAATAAGTTGCACGGTTGGTCATACCAGACCAGACCGGAATAAGTTGCACGGTTGGTCATACCGGACCAGACCGGAATAAAGTTACGTACATTCTCATTGAGAAGGGTCAAATCAAAGCATGGACCTGACTTGGATGACTTACACGTTGTCCAACAACGCTATGGGAACCTCTTGGAGCAATGACACAGGTAGCATGGTGCATGGTGATTCCATGTTTTTTTTTTCTTCCACTAAAAAAAAAATGTCATTTTTCTATTTCGCCTATTTTGCGATTCTTCTTGGTGGTGCATACAATTTACAGCCATAAGAGCAAACGCAAGTCTCATTACCTCACATAAACATACATCTTGTAGTAAACCGTGCTCATTATGACGTTACAATTGCATCACTGATATACAATCACACTGTAGTGTTAAAAAATACATCACGCAAAAAATGGGTGGCAATCACCCAAATAATGCACTATGGTCTCTTACTTGCTTAATTAGTCAGCGGCATATTTATGAACCACTATATTGTAATATAGTAGCACTTTGATTACGGAATGCCCTTTAAAGGTATGTTGGGTGATGGGTGTTAAAATAAGCTTTTACCTACACATACAAAAAGGTATATATCTAATTGAGTTGAGTATAACATCAACATCCAAATATTGTGTATGGATGCCACCCCCCCATCCTAGGCAACTTGGCTGTGGTGACCCATACATATGGGCGGGAGCAGGTGCCGGCATGTGCGGACAATTGTCCACACATACTCGCAAGAAATTCCTATTTTCATGTTGATATTTGAGGATTTTTTTCTCTACATTTACATGTTGGTGCCTTTTAAAAATTTTAAATTTTTATAAGTAGTGCTCGTTACCCATAATTTCTGGCTTCGCAAGCAACTACCATTAACCTGAATCCAAGTATCACTTGCTGAAAAATGAATGCATGGGTACTTGCTTGCTGCTTAACATTGTGTTTATTGGACTTTTCTACATGCCATAACTGGACCTGGTTTGTTTGGGAATTTTGAATCCTCTTGTCCTTTTTGTGCTTAGCGAAGTCTTTATTTTGTTCAAAAATCTGAAATTTGAGTGCCTGTCAAGAGAATTTCAATAAAGCATTAATTTTTCTTTTTTCATTGCTTGCTGGTTTTTGAATTATCTTCAATTTGACCATAACAATTTAACTTGCATTTTACGTTACAGATATATGATTGGCTTGGGCCTCACCCGAAAAATCTAATGACTTTTTTGGCTTGGCCTGGTCAGACAATCTAATGGCATGGGCCTAGACACTATAATGAACCCGTCGGCAGCCTGATAGGCTCTACAATTTTTTTCATTTAAAAAAAAAACGCAATTAAGAAAGTTAACTGTTAAAGTTTTAACTTTTATTTTGGTGCAAATTGAGCAGCTCATGCTGGAAAAGACCATGTCAGCCCCAAAAGCAAGCTGAAGCCCCCACCTTTCCTATCATCTCTCGAGTAAGGTGTCAGGCCTGTTTTGGTTCCTTGAGGTGAACACTCGGCCTCATATATATACTTCAACAGGCATAAAGGTGTTCTTTTTTTTTGCATGTCTTGAGAATGCTAAACGGAGACTGGTTGTCCAGCTTCCATCACATCCGTTATGCCAACCCCCTCAACATCAAGAGTTACCGTCAATTGGCTGCAATCACCCATTGTAAATGTAATTTTGTTTTCTAACATTCATTTTCTTGCATCAATAACTAAGCGCATGTGGCCTGTTTTCTTACTTCATTTCGAAAATGAGAAACCTGTACATCCCTCACTGGAGGCATAAAACTTCCAAGATGTATCATTCTTCTTGGTCCTTGCGAGCATTGGCATCCCTAGCTAATGAGGGGATGCAGACAGCTGTTATGATATTAATAGAATGGGATATTTTTCTTGCCGTTCGCGAGATCGACTGCAAAATCTCTCTCTCTCTCTCTCTCTCTCTCTCTCTGTGGTTGTGTGTTTATGTGTGTGCGCAAGTGAGTGTGTGTGTACCTAGAGAATTCGAAAGGAAATTATGGAAACCAGACATGATGATTGGATTGGTCTAAGTGTTACAAAATTTAATGAATCAAGGTTAAAAATATACATTGTACTTGTGTAGGAAACCACAAGACATAAAAATCAAGAAAATTTGATGTGCCGATTGAATTGACCAAAGGGATTTAAAAATCGGTGGGTTTAATTCTTTCTTGGCTTATAACATCTATTCTACACATTACATTTCCGTGGTTTTTATTTATGCCAACATTGTTGGTCATTTTCAGACTACCTATGCACTTAGATTAATATGAATATATTTACAAAATCACTACATCACGCTGCATACTACACACACAAATTGCAATAGACGATAGAACGTACAAAGCCTTCAAGTCTAATCACATCTAATTTACACAAAGTCGAAAAAAATGGACTGGGAGAAACGAAAGCGTTCAACTGCAACCTCAAACGCGTCGTGCCAGTAGCAATCCCTGGTTAGCAGCACAGGCATGACAGATTGGAGATACAGTTAACGAAGGAACTGATGCACCAAATACCCGAAAGACTGCCATGAAAGAGAGTATCAGCAGCTTAGCTCCAAACACATGGGGAAAAAAGAAACAGAAAAAGAAAAAAGAAACTGCCATGATGGACTATTTTAGATGAAAAAAGATATTTCCCTTCTGCTAAACGGCAGAAACCGATTTCTTCAGAAAATACCTTCTTCCTTTTTTTCTTTTCTTTTTTTCCTTTTTTTGCGAAGTGAAAAAGGAATATCTGAGACTAAACATTCAAGGCAAACAGTGCTTGAGACTAAACGTTCAAGGCAAAGGATCATATAAAAAGAAAACGGACGCATGAAAGAGCTTTGCCAACTTACGTTGTTCCGAGATAACCAAGGCTGCCCTGCTGCTGCTGGGGAGGTGGAGGCTGCTGCGCGTACTGCGGTGGCGGGGCACCCGTAGGGTAACCTGCCGGCGGTGGCGGAGGGTACCCCGCCTGTGGAGGGTACCCGTATGGAGGGTACCCGTACCCTGGTGCAGGGTAGGGTACCCCATAGTTTGGAGGTGCCTGATTGTAATAACTCATCTTGCAGAACTACGAGTCCCTGAAGCTTCAAGCTACGAGTGCAAACGAAAGAAGAGGAGGAGCAAGGGGAGGTGGGTGAGGAAGAGAAGGATGTAAATAAATAGAAGGGCAACAGCGCAGACCAGTTGAAGGTGTAGACGATGGTTCCAACTTTCAACCGAGCAATTTCCTTTCACATTTAACGCCTTTTGCAAGGGTTAACGGGGGGAGACTTACCCATCTCGCCAAGTCAACGAATCAGCGTGTATAAATGATCCAATCGTTGTTGCTGGAGCGGCAGTTTCCAGTTTTCGAGGAAGTTCAACTAAACTGGGTGTAGCACAATAAATCTTTTAATTTCTTTTATGAACGGATGCTTTCGAAATATTGCGTTAACAAAAAAAAAATTTATTTTTTAAACTCGTCTGATGGGGATTTCACATCGTTTTTTAGGGATGTCAAGGAATCCCATTTCATTTAAGCTATACCCTTTATTATACCTGGCTTTATTAGTTCATATATTGTTTAGTTCATAATATGGGAATATGAAAGAAGAAAATTTTATATATCCATACTTGAGTTAAATTCACCATCCAAATCCAACTTTCTTCCTTCACATTTGAATCCCAATCCAAATTTTAAATGCACATTGAATCATAAAACAGACCTTCAAAGAGAATGGTCATTGGATATTTATTTAAAATTAATCCAAGTACGAATTTGTGCTTGAATTCGATCAAAGCACTCATTTAAATGCAAAACTTTCGGACAGAGTTTTTAGTGAACTCCTACTCCGACGCCCTACGAGGACCGCGTGAAGGTAAGGGTCATTGCTGGCCGTTGGGACCTATTTAATGTCTTCAACTTGGTCAGCGACATGCAGTGAACTCTTTCTTTGACATTTCTTCATCCAATAATTGAATTGGTTAGAAAGCATGTTTGTATTAATAGCTTTAGTTTAGGCAAGCTGTTGTTTCCATTGAATGAGACTCTCAAAGCGTCCCCCAGGGAATAAATTTAGTTGGAATTGCCAGCGAAGTGCATCAGCAAGCAAACAAATAATCGGTGCGTGGATCTATCTAACGATCGATTAATGCATTATCTTCACTTAGTCCATATTCCCTTGTATTCGAATCAGCGTGTAAGTTCCACAAGGTTATACATTTTTTAGCCAGACATTTGAATTGGTTTCTGCCAAACAAAATTTGAGTTTGTTAGGTATAATTTTGCATATAGAGTTCAATGGCTGGATTGGAGTCTAAGCAGTTTATATGGTATTGCTTAACGAGGAAGACGTGAAAGTCCCTTGGTGGTACTTTACCAAATATAGACCAAATCAATTTATTAAGTACAATTGGTGGTACTTCACCAAATCAATTCTTACGACTGAGATTATTTGTCATTACTGCAACATGAAAGAAGCTCTTACTTTTCTTATAAAACCCTTTTATAAAACCTTTTGAGGTCGTTTGACAGTTAGAACTTATGTCTTGGTTAGAACACAACACAACATTAAAAAAGTGTCAACCAATTAAATACTTGCGTATGAAATTAGTCAAATTGGTTTGTCATTCCTAAAAAAGATATATTTGACAACTTGGTGTCGCAAATTATCTTTTTCATGTAAAACATTCACCGGCAAAAGCACTACTAGATTTATCACATCAACTTTTTCATACATCACTACGTACCGAAACAAAATGGTTTTTCTTCACAGGTGCGATCCATGGGACGTAGACCCAACCATGTTTGATCCCTTGTCCATTCTTTTTTCTTGTTCTTGGTGGTATCAAACACTTATCTGTCTCTCCGGTAAAATGGATACCTCTATCAAAGATTTCTAGTTTCATTTTTTTATTTCTTTTCGTATCAACCCATGTATTTAGCTTCTTTTATTAATATTATTATTAATATTATTATTATTATTATTATTATTATATATATGTATGTATATATATATATATATATATATATCAATGCCATTATTATTTTTTTAGTGCGCATGATTTACTTTGCATTCCCATTTGGAATAATGTGCTCCTTCAATCTCATATTTCGCGGGGCGATCAATTTTATATTTTGTATTTCTTAATGCAGTTGAAGTGTCTAGGTCATCTTGGCTTTGAATTAAACCGATTCATTGGATTCTTTTTTTCACGCCCTGTTTAGTTGGAGGGAAAGGAAGGGAAAGGGAGGGAGGGAAAGGAAAGGGAATGGAAGATAAGGGGAAGGGAAATGAATTGATTGCTCAATCACTCCCTTTCCTTTCATTTTTTTGTCAGTCCCTCTAATTTTAGAGAGATTAGATTTACACTACATTCTCATTTTCTTTCTCTCTTTTTCATTCCCCTCCCTCTTAGCCAAACAAACTTTCCCTATTTCCCTCATTTCTAATTAATCAATCAAACAGAGGAGGGATTGCTCGATTCTTCACTTTCCTTCCAACCAAACAGGGTATTAGAGGCATGTCATAAGAGCTAAATGGCACATCTATTATGGGCACAAACAAAATGTGGTTGCAATGAGGTAGCTAGATGGTTAGCTCATACCTTTGCAGCTAAGTAATTGCTACGGTTTCCTGGTTTGACCCACGTTGATAGGTTCTGAGTTTCAGGGTGGTGTTGGAATCTCATTTACGCTCTTGCCTCAAGATGCTCGTCAGCTTTGAGATGTGTAAACTTAAGTTCAGAAGCTTCCCTCCCTAGCCTAGACCTGACCTTCAATTAAACTAAAACATTGTCGTGAAAATTTTTCGTTCATGTCTGATCTGAGGTCCCCAAATTAGGTATACCCTTTATTGCACTTGATTTATAAGTTCATATATTAGCATCAGAAAAAGAAAGAAATATCCATATTTGATTTCAATTCAGAGTCCAAATCCGACATTTTTTTGCATTTGAACCTAAATCCAATTTTTAGATGCACAGTTGAACCCAAACTGGATTGGATTATGATATGCGAAGAACTGAGTTTTAAAATGTATGTTATTGGCCATTTATTTAAACTGAATCCAGCCACCAAAAATGTAATAATTTGTCGACATGTATTTTTTTTATGAAAAGATGTTCAACCAAGAACCCAAATGAGTTCAACGAGATCAACTCTTCCGCCACTCCAACCCACTCGTTCACCTCTTTCGATGTTTAAGAGATTACACATTTGTTCTGTGGTTGGAAAAGTATGTACATTGTTGTGATAAAGATACACCGGGCGAAAACGTCACATGCTGCAATGGACTTGCTTTCACACGTCGGCGAAAAGAACAGGTCCGCCTTCTCTCCTTCCTCCCATCTTCCTTCCATATATGATGGTGCATAGCAGTACTCCTTCCAGAACCCACAAAGCCTACAACAAATTAATTCGCAGCCTCGAGAGTAGTTAGGGGGGAGTGGAATTACAGCAAACACAAACCATGGCTAATGGTGTTGGCTTCTACTCGAAAAGCATGCACCATTACTAGCAAGCGTGCCAGGAGGGCGCAGAGCTGTCGATCAACGACGACAAGTTTCAGCTGATGATGAAGAGCATGGTGCAGGACTTCCACTCTCCTGGAGGTAGAAAGGGTAATAGCAGCACCCTTGTTGTTCCTTCCTTTGATATCATAAAGGAGGTGAGCATATGCATACATACTCGAGAATAACAAGAAATGTGCTGAGGAGATATTGGCCTACAAGCAAGACTTATGGGGCAATGACCAAATCCTCCCGATGGTCAGGAACTACTTCAAGCTTTGCCAGACGACATTGGATTCCTTACGTAGGTTTCTTGTGCATCTCTGTTGCACCAGAAACAAACTGATGGCGATCGGCCCGTGAATCAGAAGGTGAGGGAAGCAGTCACATGCGCCGAGGGCGGCACCGTGCACTGCTTCTTTCTCTCGCTTGTCGGTCTGATCCGAAAGCACGTCCAGGTGCTCCAAAAGCTACAACAGGCGAGGGATGAGGAAATTCCAACCAGAGCAGGGAGGGCGAAGAACCCAACGCCACGAAGAGTGATCACGATCATGTTCTAGACTGTGTTCACTGGTGCCGTGATCTTTTCAATATTGGCAGCATCCCTGCATTCCCCCTCAGTTCTGGCAGCGCTCTCGACGGCGGTCATCAGCGTATACGGGTGTGGTCCTTTCGTCAAATGGGTGGAAGCTTTTTGGGCCACGGCCGAGGAAAATGAGGGGGTAGCCACAAGGAAGAAGAGAATCGTTGTGATTAGAGAAATGGAGGACATCAAACTTTTAACGCTATGCAATAGGGAGAGAGCAGTCGAAGCTGTGTTGAAGACAATGGCTGAATTGAATGAGCAGGTGGAACAATGCTACCGTGAGATTTGCAGGGCAAGGAACAACTTCTTGCAAAAAATTACAGAGCCTCAGAGGCGCAAAGATCGTGCTCGGGCATTTGTCTACCGGCAAGTAGCCCGTTTGGAGCAGAAAAAAGATACATTTCTCGAGAAAATGTCGGACAAGTTTGATAACTTTACAATGAACAGGAATAAATCGTAGCAATATGTAAGGGGAAAATGTTAATTTGGGAAAACAGAAAAAGTTTTTTTTTTTTCAAGGAATCTTTCAGTGTCTCTCTTCCGATTAACTCTTACAGTTCATTGTGTCTATATTACATTATTTAGGATATTTGTGTTTATAAGTAGAAAGGCTATCCTTCACCAGGGCGGTCCTTTATCGTCTTAACTGTTTAGTACGCTGCGTCTAGCATATGAGTGATACCACATAGGCACATAGTTCATATGAAAAAAAAAAAAGCAAGAGATGGCAAATATAAATATTTCCAAACCTTGAAAAGAAAAAAATGAATTTGGAAAATGGGACCGTGGTTGCGGCAGCTTGTGGCGATGGCTCTTTCAAAGAACGAACGGTGTTGAAGAAGTCATAGGGTATATATATTACAGATATGTTTGTTTGGGAACAAATTTATGCTTATTTCGAGGATTTTCTTTTCACTCGCAATTTGTAGAATGTTAAAGGGTATAAGCGAATACCAATTTTCATGAGTTGGCTAAAATACTTTTTTTTTACACTAAAAAAAAACATTTTGTAAAAATAAAAAAATATAAAAAACATTTTTTTTAATACCAAAATACAGCGGCATAAACAGGACGAGACTAGGACGACTAGGAGGACATCACTGTTCATGTATCTATATATTTATATATTTAATGTCCACATTCCCTTTGACTATGTCTCAGCCTCAGCCTGAAAAAAAGCAGGGAGTGTTCATGATGATCTTTATAAGTTGAAGCGAAACTCAAATTGACCCTAAGGGTGGGCGCTGGGCGCCGCGCCGGGCCTTTGCCCCACACAAACCCTGCATAGCATGAAGAGGAGGCAAGATTTACTAATTAAGAAACTTGCGGGTTGGCTTTCTGAATCATTCGGACTCTTGGTAGGGCGGTAAGCAGAAAAGAAACTTATTGAGAATTTCTCATTGAAGGCATTAATTCTCTTGAACATATTTTAGAGCTAGTTATGCTGAATTGACATCAAAATTCCACTCTCTTGCTTCTCTCACTGCGACCGCACGCATGCAAATGTGCAGAGTGCCCAGGCCCTCCTTTCAGCTAAAAACCACACCTTCGGGGTGGCTTGGGGTTTGTTGCATAGGCATTAACCCTGCTCGCATACCAAAAAAGTTTTTTGCAGGACTAAGGGCTAATCTCACTTTATCAAAACATATTTTAAAAAAAAAGAAGTAAAAGTTATCCAAAAAAACTTAAAATTCGTATAAAAATATTGTTAAATTCAAATTTAAAGTTTGGGCTCGAAAACTCTCTATAAATATCTCCACAATATTCTCTCTTGTGCATGAGTTAATCATTGGGGAAGCGTTGGTGTTTGCTCACTTGAAAATTTAGAGTTTTCCTTTCCCCTCTCTCTCTATTTCTCTATTCTTTTCTTCTTCTCCTCCTTCAACCTTAGGAGCAAGCTCTTCAAGTTCCAACTCTTCAAGAGAGTACAATGAGATCTTTTGGAAGACCTTTATCATCTTGTAGCTTCACCCAAGTCAACCATAAGATCATTCGAAGAAAGAGACTCGCTTCTATAATCATTTATATTAGAGGTATGTAGTTCTCTTCTTGTTTTATTTATTTTTATTTCTTATTGCCACCACCCAATGGTCATGCAAGAGAGCTTTAAAGATTTTCTATATGGAGTAGAAAGCTACTCTTGAGTGCACCTAGAGTATGAGTAAAATGAAATAAATTTCATTTCTTCATTTATTTCTGAAATATACTTACTATATTGCTTTGTTCATCATTTATATTTGAGATAATGTTCATACATGGTAGTTTAATTTTTCTTAATTAATAGGCAAATGAGCCGTAAGAATGAGCGTTGAGGTTGGGATTTCTTCATTGTTACATTGATTTTGAGGTTGAGATTTGTTCAACCAGGACAAAGCCATCTACAAAAATGTACATGTTAAAATGCAGCTTCATGATATTCTCACTTTTAGCTTCTCTCTTAATCATTTGATTAAGGACCCCATACGTTGCTCTCTATTTCATTGACAATTATATAAATAAAAAATGTGAAACTTGAATATATGTGATGGTGAGAATTATTTTAGATGAATGTTATGTTAGTAATGAGTAATTTACTTTTAATCATGTAGGGTTAATACATTCATGCATTCACATTTACTTGTGAAAATCACGAATGATCACAAGCACACATCTAAAAGAACTTAAGTAAGATGAAATAGAGTTCTAGTAAGATAGTATTCGAATTAGAGCAAAATCTCAATCCTACTTAAAGTTTTAAAAGAACATTAAAACAACTTCAAAAAAAATGATTTTCAAAGGTTTTCAAATGATATTTATAAAAATTCTTCAAATCAAAGTGTTTTATACTCTCAAATGATTCTTCAAAACTTTTTTCAAAAATTTAAAACATCAAATCTTCAATATTTTCTTAAACATCATATCACATTTAGAATGAAGAGATGTTTAAGCAAAAACAAAATGCATCAAGAATAAGCATAGCCTTAGGAATGGTTGTTCCCAATAAATGTGCCGGGAACGGTCAATTCTCGTACCGAAGGACGAGTGCCTTTTTCTCTTATTTCAAAAAAAAAGAATCTAAAGCACTCCAAAAACCAAAATAGATTTTTGGGAGTGCAAACACCTTTCAAATGACATGACATGATCAAGAAAAATGAATCTAAAAGGAATTTATTAAGCTCAATTGGCGATACTTCACCAAATCAATTCTTGTGAATGAGATCAATTGTCCTTACTTCAACACTAGAGAAGATGGCTGGTATTTTTTTGATAGAACCTTCTATGTCTTGGTCCTAACTCAATACTAAACAACCGCCGACCAATTGAATACCTGTATATGAAATTCGTCGGATTTGTTTGTGAAAAAGGATATAATTGGCAATTTGGTGTCGCACTTTATTCTTTTCCTGGAAAATATTTGGGAAAAGCATTATTGGATGTTCATATACCACTAGCTATTTTGCTGAAACAAAATAGTTTTTCTTGATAGGTGCTATCTGGCCGACATAAACCCAATTTTCCATTTTTTGTTCCTTTTTTCTTGCTCTTGGTTGTATCAAGATACCAATATGTCAAGACTTGTCTCTTTCTCCGGGAAAATGGATACCACCACGAAAGATTTCCACTTCGATTTTTTATTGCTATTTGAACCAATCCACGTATTTGGCTTGTTGTATTAGATCGTAGTTCATATGTCTACTCCAATGACAGTATTATTCTGTATTGTTAATCATTCACTTTGTATTCCCGTTTGGATTGTGCTCATTCAAGCTCATAATTTAGTTGGGCGATCGAGCTGAACAAAGTGGATAGATGAACACTTTACCTTTGTTTTGTAGGTACCTTATTTAGTGATAGATTGTTTTATATTTTTGTATTGTTTAATGCAGATGAAGTCATGAAGTGTCTAGGGCATTTTGGCTTCGCAATAAACTGTCCATTGGATTCTGTTTTTCTCTTAGCTGCATGTCACAAGAACTAAATGGCATTTCTTGATATAAACTGTCCGTTGGATTCTCTTTTTCTCTAGCTGCATGTCACAAGAACTAAATGGCATTTCTTGATATAAAGTGACAAAAAATGAGTGTTGGGAGTCTTGGGACTTGATTTTGAAGTTTCAAGTTGATCAGGCGCAATATTAGAAAACCAATGAACTTACTTTATACATATTAATTGAAGTCTTCAGTAGACATTTTCTTTTGACTTTTCATCAAGCAATATATGTTGTGAGGAAGGTCCTGCATTGACAGCTTTCGTCTCGGGAAGCTGTCTCCATCCATTGAATGATCTTTAAAAGCGTCCACGCGGAAAAAACGTCGTTGGAATTATTTGACAGCAAAGTGATTCGAAAAAGAGATCAAATAATTGAAGCATGGATCTACCCGACTGACATATTTTTTCCCACTTCATGTTCCTTTCTATTGGTGTCAATGCGAGAATTGGTAACAATGCGTGAATTCCGCAGAGGTTGCACATTTTTTATCCAGTTTTTTCAAACAAAGTCTGAGTTTGGTAGGTATAATTTGGCATATAGAGTTCGATGGTCAGAGTGGAGTCTAAGCAGTTCATATGGTATTCTTAAAGGGGAAGCGTCAAAGCCCCATCTCTCTCTTTATAAACGTGCAATCATAGTTGAAAAACTCACCGATACGAGTAGTGAGTCGTCTAAGTTGGTTAAGATCATCCACTTTTTAGATCACGTGTTAGGGTCTGCCAAGTTCGCTGAGATCCTTAGCCAATATATTTTCTATAAAACCTTTTGAGGTCATTTGGCAGTTAAAATACCTTGTGATTATTCCATGAATTATTGAAAAGTTTCAATGTGACAAAGTGTTTCATTTATCAAACAAACCCCTTTATGTCATGATTCTAACACAATATTAAACAAAATATCAACCAATTGAATACTTTCGTATGAAATTCGTCAAATTGGTTTGCCATTCCCAAAAAAGATATATTTGACAACTTGGTGTCCCAAATTATCTTTTTCAAGTAAAATATTCACCGGCAAAAGCACCCTTAGGTTTATCTCATTAACTCTTTCATATATTTCAGATATTACTACGTACTGAAACAAAATGGTTTTTCTTGACAGGTGCGATCCATCGGACGTAGACCCAACCATGTTTTATCCCTTGTCCATTCTTTTTTCTTGTTCTTGGTGGTGTCGAGATGCCAATACATCAAGACTCATCTCTCTCTCCAGGAAAATGAACACCTTCATCAAAGATTTCCATATCGATTTTTCATTTTTATTTGTACCAATTTTATATATATATATATATATATATTTAAATATATACATACATATATATATATATACACATATATATATATATATACACTCCAATGGCATTATTATTCCGTATTGTGCATGATTCACTTTGCATTTCCATTTAGAATAATGTGCTCACTCAAGCCCATATTTCACGGGGCGACCTGAACAAAGTGGATAGATGAACCCTTTACCCTTGTTTTATAGGTTCCGTATTTAGGGACAGATTAATTTTATCATTCACGATGACTGGAGTTTGCTGCTGCCTACCAAGAACCCAAGTGAGTTGAACGAGTCCAACTCTTCCGCCACTCCAACCCACTCGTTCACCTCTTCCGGCATTTAAGACATATACACATTTGTTCTATGGTTGGGAAGCATGACTTCTATCTCAACTGTTAGGTTTTTTGGTATGAATATGATCTATTTTTTAGTTTGTCGTTTTGTAATGAATGTGAGTTTCAACTAGATAGAGAATTTACTATTGAGTTCTTGCTCCGCCACTTGTTATATCCAGTTCAACCCACTCGTCCACCTCCTCAAGCTCAATTTGGACCGGCGCTAGAAGGAGAGGAAATAAATGTAGTCCACGGCGAACGCTAGAAAGAGAGGAAAAAAAATCCGCGCCAGCTGCCGTGAAATGCAACCACAACAATTGCCTACACAGTAAAGAGAAGAAAACAATCCACGCCAGCTGCTCGGATCAGGACTTGGATGGTTGAGCTCGAGCAGG
Source organism: Nymphaea colorata (assembly GCF_008831285.2). Taxonomy (NCBI): domain Eukaryota; kingdom Viridiplantae; phylum Streptophyta; class Magnoliopsida; order Nymphaeales; family Nymphaeaceae; genus Nymphaea; species Nymphaea colorata. The sequence continues at coordinate 18,475,550 of NC_045140.1, forward strand.
CCCTCAACCTCAAAGACTGGTGTTTGCTGCTACATTCCAAGAACCCAAATGAGTTGAACGAGTCCCACTCTTCCACCACTTCAACCCACTCCTTCACCTCTTCCACCTCAATTTGGACCGACGCAATGGAGTCCACGGCCAACGCTAGAAAGAGAGGGAAAAAAATCTACGCCAGCTGCTCGGATCAGGACTTGGATGGTTGGACTCCAGCAGACCCAAGCTTCGCGAAGAACAGGTCCGCCTTCTATCCTTCCTCCCATATAAAATGGTGCATAGCAGTACTCCTTTCACAACCCACAAAGCCTACAGCCAAGGCTGAAGAGTAGTTAGTGGAAAGTGGAATTACAGCAAACACAAACCATGGCTAATGGTGTCGGCTTCTACTCGAAAAGCATGCACCATTACCAGCAAGCGTGCCGAGAGAACCCAGAGTTGTCGATCAACGACGAAAAGTTTCAGCAGAGGATTAAGACCATGGTGCAGGACTTCAACTCTCTTAGGGGTGGAGAAGGTAATAGCAGCACCCTTGTTCCTTCCTTTGATATCATAAAGGAGGCGACCATATGCATACGCGAGAATAACAAGAAATGTGCTGACGAGATATTGGCCTACAACCAAGACTTAGGAGTCAGCACCCAAATCCTCCCAATGGTCTCGAGCTACTTCGAGCTTTGCCAAACGACACGGGATGTCTTACTTAGGTTGCAGGTACATCTTTGTTGCACCATAAACAAACTGATGGCGTTCCGTGGTGACCGGCCTGTGGATGAGAAGGTGAGGGAAGCAGTCACATGCGCCGAGGGTGCCGTGGACTGCTTCTTTCTCTCGCTTTCCGGTCTGAACCAGAAGCACGTCCAAATGCTCCACAAGCTGCAGCAGGTGAGGGATGAGGAAATGCTAACCAGAGCAGGGAGGGCGACGAACCCAAAGATTCGAAGAGTAATCAGGATCATGCTCTGGACTGTGTTCACCGGTGTCGTGATCTTGTCGATATTGGCAGCATTCCCACATGCACCCCAAGTTCTGGCAGCGCTCTCGATGGCGGTCAACAGCATATACGGTTGTGGTCCTTTCGTCAAATGGGTGGAAGGTTTTTGGGCTACAACCAAGGAAATAGAAGGGGTGGACACGAGGGAGAAGAGAATCATTGTGATTCGAGAACTGGAGGACATCAAACTTTTAATGGTATGCAATAGGGAAAGTCAAAGCTGTGTTGAAGACACTGGCTGAATTGATTGAGCAGGTGGAAATATGCTCCAGTGAGATTTGCATGGCAAGGAACAACTTCTTCCACCCTCAAGGCGCAGAGATTGTGCTCGAGCATTTATCTACCGAAAAATAACCCGTTTGGAGCATAGGAAAGACACAATTCTCGAAAAAATGTCGAAGATATTTGATCAGCTTTACAATGAACAGGCATAAATCGTAGCAATAGTGAAAATGTTAATTTAGAAAAACAGAACTTTTTTTTTTCAAGGAATCTTTTTGCATCCATCATTAGGTCCCGTTTAATGCATAGCAAAAAAAAAAAAAAAAAAAAACTGTGCATCGTGGGGATTTTGCCGTTTTTGTATGGCTTTTATCTTTTTAATAAAAAATAGGTACAAAAATCCCTGCCGAGATCGTTGGACTAGCGTTAATTTATTCTGGGAAAAAGTCCGACCCTGAACCATGGGGGTCCGAATCGTTTCTCTATGGCCACCGCCTTTTCCTCCTCCCACAAATGAGCGATGGATCCACCAAGAGCATTGTCATAATAGAACAGTGCAACGTCTTTCTCTTCTCTTTCTTTTCTCTTTCTCATCACAGGACAGCCGGCGAGGTGATTGTGTTTCTTCAGATGTGGTAAGATCATTCACCATACCATCTCTATTTTATCTCGCTCCCTCTCCCTTTGTATGTCGGCCGCGCGTGCCATGTCTCCCTTTCGATGGTGGCAGCAAGATCGGCTGAGTTATAAGCATGACCTTGCGATTTGGGTACAGAGGCACCGATCAGAGGCCCTTTGTAATCACCCTTCTCGAAGAGTTTGAGCTCAAAATAAATTGTTGTGTTTTATTTTCTTCTGTGCACCAGTTAATTTTTTAACAAAAAAAAAAACTTTTCTGCCATCAAACATGATGGTTCGATTGAAAAAAAAAATCAAATTCTTTTTCCTGCATATGTTTTTGTTGAAATTTTTTCTATGATAAATTTACTGCTGAAAAATTCATCAATGCATCGATACCTTACATTCACGGTACAGACCAGGGAACTGGGCTTTCCTTTATGTCTTAACTATTTAGCACACTGCGTGATACCACATGGTTCGACCAAGGCTGTCCTTTATCGAATTTGATAGTTTATAAATGTTAATGGGTTGAACGTTCAAATTGAATATGGACCTGCCCTAGTAAAAATAAAAAAAAAAACAAGAGATGGTAAATATAAATATTTACAAACCATGAAAAGGAAAAAATGAATTTGGAAAATGGCACCGTGGTTGCCGTTGCTTGTGGCGATGGCTCTTTCAAAGAGGGAACGTTGTTGAAGAAGTCAAATTGAATATATATTACAGATATGTTTGTTTGGGAACAAATTTCTGCTTATTTCGAGGATTTTCTTTTCACTCGCAATTTGTAGAATGTTAATCAGTCAATACGAATTTTCATGAGTTGGCTAAAATACTTTTAGTTTACACTAAAAAAAAAAACCTTTTGTAAAAGATAAAAATAAAAATGAGAAAAGTAAAAAAACTATAAAGAACATTTCTTTTAAAAAATTACCAAAATATCTTTTGGTCCTTGCGTATGGTGCCGATGTGCTTATAAGCGAAGAGGCTAGGACGAGTCACTACTGCGTAGCCAAAGGGAGGACTTCAATTAATAGTTGAAACTAAAGGGACACTGTTTATGTATATAGGTATTTATATATTTAATGTCCACAGTCCCTCAGACTATGATTCAGCCTGAAAAAACGGGGGAGTGTTCACGATGCTCTTTATATGTCGAAGCCAAACTCAATTTGGCATTAGATGCTTAGTCCCGCGTTGTTAAAGTTTAGGACCAGAAGGCTGATTGACTAGTTCGAGCCAAAGGAGGGTGCAAGATCTGCGTGCCCGCAGTCCCCTTTCAATGAAAATTCTTGCACCTTTCGAAACTCTGTCCTTTTGATTAAGAGGGCCCCGACAACATTTAAAAATTATTTTTGTATATATTTTTTATTATAAATATATATATGTATAATTTATTTATTTATATTTAATTTTTTTGTTTAAATCAGAGCAAGGACTCGGATCAGGACTTGGATGGTTGAGCTCAAGCAGACCCAAGCTTGACTTTGGCATGGCCAGGTCCTTGGACAAATAACTTGGCATCAAAGTTTGTTGGAAAAGTATGTACACAAAAAGTAGAGCCCGATCGACATGCCTAAACAGGATCACAAGGCTTCGCTTTAAGCTCATCCTTCACCCAATTGTGGATCCCCTGGATATGGGTTTATATGTAAAAAATAAAAATAAAAACGAGACAAGAACCTAATTAATTATAGAATTTGGGTTTAATATTCGGTTATATATATATATATATATATATATATATATATATATATATATATATATATACACACACACACAATCCCAAATTCCTAAACCCAAAAATAAAAAATTGACGTATTTGAGCTAATCGAGCTGGGTCTGGTTTAAAAAATAGCAATAACAAATCTAACTTCAGGCATGATTTCATATCAGTTGGCCAAAATCTAACCAATGAAGCATTTTGAAAAATCTTTTTTTTATTTCTTTACATTAGTTTTAAAAAACCCCTACATGTAACATGCAAAGCAAGCCTTCAATCTGGAGTTCAATTATTCCTCAAATATACGTACCATTAATGGACTCATTTTGAGCTAATATGACGCTCTTGATTAGGTAAAATATTTATTGAACGTCCCTTTGAGGGTATTCATTATACAAGTAAATCATCATGCTCCCCGAACATATATTTTTTAGAACATATGTTTCAAAAACATTGCTTTTGTCTCAAGGAACATACCATGATGATTAAATCCACCATTTCAACATTGGATTTGGAAATATAAGCATAATACCACCATGTCTTGAAGAGCAAGAACATAGTATTCTTATAATATGTGTTCGAAAACATCATAAACTTTTTGTGCCCTTTCTGAAATTTGCATTTGGTTTCTTCTTCCATCTAGTCTTTAGCTCAGTTGAATTTATTTATTTTGACCCTGTGACAGAAGAACCGACGACTTGCCTATACATGGGACTCCATTTAAATGGCATTTGATAAGAGCAGTGCAGTTTTGAAACATGTGTACACAACGTACAGATTTTAGAAAACCATATTCTTGAAACCATATTCTTGTTCTAGGAAACATGGTGAGACGGTAGATATTGTTTTTAAATGTAACAATCAAATATTAGAATATAACGATATCATGTTTCTTAAAACAAGGTCAAGGTACTTTTTAAGACATGTATGATGAGAACATGTAGTTTTGTAGCTAGCAGTTGGGAGATTGGCACCATAATTCTTTAGACATGGTACGATAAGAACATCTGTCTCCTTTAGACAGTGGGATATTTTTCCTTCTGTTCGAGAGCTTAACTGCAAAATTGCTCTCTCCTGTGTGCGTGTCTTGTGTCTTGTCTGCGCGTCTAAGAATTCGAAAGGACATTATGGAAACCAGACATGTAGATTGGATTGATCTAAGGGTTACAAAATTTAATGAATCTAACTTATATGCGTAGATTGTACTTGTGTAGGAAATATAAGGAAATCAAAATCAACAAACTTTGACGCGCAGATTGAATTTTGCCAAAGGGCTTCAAAAATTGGTGGTTTTATTTCTTGGTTTATAACATCTATTCTAACATTACATTTCCGTGGTTTCTTTACTTCAAAATCGTTGCACAGTTTCAGTCCATCTATGCAATTAGATGTATAAGAACATATTTGAAAAATCCTCACATACTGATGCTGCATAATACTCACATAAATTGCAGTGATATTTTGTCAGAAGCACTCATAAACGACAGAAACTACAAAGACTTGTCTTCTTTCTGATTTATACCACAAATGAACCAATTGCATCTAATTTCCACATCTGGAAAAAGGTAAACTGGGAGAAACGAAAGTCTTCAACCTCAAAGGCGACGTGCCATAGGCCATCCAGGGCCTTCCTCACTAGAGACAAGCTTCCAGGACACAGCAGCAACAAAGAGCCGCAAGACTGCCATGAAAGAGTATCAGCAGCTTATCTCCAAACACATGGAAAAAGAGAAACAGAAAAATAAAACAAGGAAACTGCCATGATGGAATATTTTAGATGAAAGAACTCTCCCTTAAAAATGCCCTCATTTTGGCAAAGTGAAAGAAGAACGTCTCCAGTTTAATCTTGCCAGACAGTGTTTGGGACTTAACATCCACGGCAAAGGATCGTGAAAAGGAAAACGAACGCCTGAAAGAGATTTGCCAACTTACAGTGCTTCGAAACAACCAGGGCCGCTCTTCTGCGCAGGGGGAGGTGGAGGCTGCTGCGCGTACTGCGGTGGCGGAGGGTAACCTGCCGGAGGGTAACCAGCCGGTGGTGGCGGAGGGTAACCTGCCGGAGGGTAACCTGCCGGTGGTGGCGGAGGGTAACCTGCCGGAGGGTAACCAGCCGCCGGTCCAGGGTAAGGTGACTTAAAATTTGGAGGTGCCTGATCGTAGTAACTCATCTTGCAGTACTACGACTCCCTGAAGCTTGAAGCTACGACTGCAAACGAAAGAAGAGGAGTAGCAAGAAGGAATGAGAGGTGGGTGAGGAAGAGAACTGAGAAGGGTGTAAATAAATACAAGGGCAACAGTGCAAACCGGTTGGAAGGTTCACGCGATGGTTCCAACATTCAACCGACCAATTTGGATCCAATAATTGGTGCTGGGCTCGCAGTTTCCAGTTTTCGAGCAAGTTTAGCACAATAAATCTTTTCTTTTATGAACGGATGCTTTCAAAATATTGCATGTAAAACTAAAGAACTCGTCTAATTGAGATTTAGCATGGTTTTTAGAGATGTAAAGAGATTGGATTTTATTTAGATGTAACCTTTATTATACCCGGTTTATTAGTTCATACATTTTTCAGTTCATAGCATGAGAATATAAAAGAAGAAAAGTTTATAATATATCCATATTTGATTTTAAATTAACCATCCAAATCCAACTTTTATTTTTCATGTTTGAATCTGAATCTAGCTTTTAACTGCACATTGAACCTAAACATAAGAACTGAGTTTCAAAATGTATGGATGTTGGATTTTTATTTAAAATCAAATCCAAGTCCGAATTCGTACTTAAAACTGATCAAGTATTTATCTAAAAGCAAACCTCAAATTTGATTGGATGTCATTTCTTACATTAAAACCCGTTCCTATATATGAATCATATATGACTCTTTTTATATATAAGTAATTTGGTCAGATATCCAATCTAAAACGGATTCATTGACAGCTCTTTTTTTTTTCATTTTGTATTTTTATTCAACATCTTAACGAGGTCTTTTGGACAGAGGTTTTTTAGTGAACTCCTACTACGAAGCCTTATTAGAACCAAGTCAAGGGAAGGTTCAAGTGATTACGATTGTTGGGACCTATTTAATGTCTTCAACTTGGTCAGCAATATTAAAAAATGAAACACCCTATATATATATATATATATATATATATATATATATATATATATATATATATATATATATATATATATATATTAATTGAAGTCTTCCTACAGTGAACTCCTTCTTTGACATTTCTTCATCCAATAATGTTCTCCTAGAGCCCTATGGGGGCCACCCTTCCAATTGGCTGTGTCGCTCATTCACAATATTGGTGAAATAGGTGTTGCATTAATAGCCTTCGTCTCCTGAAGCTGTTTCCATTGAATGATCGCGTCTCCAGCGAAGAAATTTAGTTGGACTTGCCAGCCCAGTGGTTGAGGGATCTACCCAACCAATATAGTGTTTCTCCTTCCTATGCCTTTTTTTATTGGAATCGGCGCTTAAGTTCCACAAGGTTTTTTCAAACAAAAGATGAGTTCGGTACGTATAGTTTTGCATATATGGTTCAATAGCCAGGTTGGCGTCTGAGCAGTTTATATGGTATGCTTCAAGGGGAAAGCGTGAAAGCCCCTTCCCTCTTTCTATGGACATACAACATGGTGCACTCAGTGCAACATGGTACACTCAGTGTTTAGTTGAGTAGGATGTTAACAATCCACCACAGAAAAAAAACCCGAAAGCACTCCCTCCTCCCCAACCCTTTGGCATAGGGTTCTGAGTTGTGTTGGTATGTTACATTCATTAATTAAAGTATCGTGATCTTACTGTATATAATATATAATATAAGAGAATAGCACTTACAGTAAACAGACCGACAACATACCATCTTGGCAACTGCCTACCGGATCAGTTATACTACACTGCTTAGAGCGACAATGCGACCACTGTCAAAATGAGTTGAATATTAGAGCGACAATGCGCCCACTGTCAAAATGAGTTGAGTATGTCAATTTGGGAGAGAAAGGGGGTGGAGGAGGGGTTTACGCTTGCCTCTTTGTGCACATAACGTCAAGTCGCCCGAAATAACTTTTAGTTTTCCATGGTTTTTTGGATTGTCAATTCGATTCTTAGTGTTGCTGCATTAGCATATTTCAAAAATATAAAGACACCTTCAAGAAAAATCTTAGAACCTTCAAATGCGTAATAAAATACTGAAGAGCACTACTACCCATTAAACTAAATTATGTGGGTCCTTGTTGCCCCACACAAGTCCTGCCAATGGTTGTCAGCAGACATCATTCACTTCTATGTCGCTCGGCAGGACAAGGGTACGACGATTTCAAGCAGAGATAGATTCGCCTTTGATGTTAAAGACTGTAATCCTGACAAAGAAGATATGTGGTTTTGAGAGTTTCGATTTGACTGAATTCTTGTAGAGGGTAGAATCACTTACTAGATGGTTAGAAAAACTTGTTAATTTGGAAGTGATTCTTCTTGGTATTTTTATTCCTGTTCTCATTCTTTGCTTTTTGATGAATAAAAGAAGGGAAAACTAACTCAGTTTCGAACTCATTCATGACTCTTCCTCGTGAAGTCTGGGTTAAAGCTGGATTGGATTGAAATAAGTTTTGGATCCCAACATAAATTGATGAGACGTAGGGCCATGTGCATCGTTCCATCTGTAACTCGGATCCCAATATGTATAATAAGTTGTCACTGATCTAGTCAGAACCACTTGGACGGTCACCACCTCTTAGACAATGAAAGGTTGTTATTGTATCCATCAAGGAATAAGGTGGAAAGAGTCGTCGCCTGTCTGTTTGAGTATTTGCCATTGCTGTTCATTGTTATTTATGTTGTATTGATCACAAAAACTTTTAATTGAAAAAAGCTGTCATGACTATTCTTGTATTCTTTCCTGTCTGAATGGCGCGAGTGTGAGTTGATTTTCGTGAGATACCAGCAGAGCAACGAACCAGACCATCTCTCCACCTCGGTCGCTGTTTCTTCTTCATGGCATCGAGATGGAAATCCCTCTTCCAACCAAGCAAAATTGTTGTGCAAGAGAACCATCTCCTTAAGATCGCCACTACACCATTCACCGGCAAAGAGTATCTCACTTGGTTGGGCGAAACCTGTCAAACTCAACCTAAGTGGCAAAGCCAAAGTTCTCATTTAACACCAGGCGCACATTCATTTCGATCGGCCCTTGTGAAAACCTACACATGGATAATAACTAAGATATCTAGACATTTACGTGTTGATTCTCATAAAATCAAAAAAGTAAATTACCCTGTATACACATATTACCGTATTATATATATATATATATATAGGGGCTCACACACACAACTTTGTTTTGTGGTTACTAAGTAGCTACGAAACAGACTAATTCAAAAAACTTCTCTAGGTCAGCTAGGAACTTTGAGAGAGAGAGAGAGAGTCGCTGAGAAACGTATCAATGTCAGTGTTTTCAACATCAGGAAAAATTACTGAGCATCAAAAGGTGAAATTCAGCAGTTGTATGCCATGGACCAGACTAATCCCAAAACACTTCCCTAGGTCTGCTATGAACTTTTGCGGAGTCTTTCAACAATCTCATGCCTGTCAATGAAGCGATCGAGCACCTCTTCATTTGGGATAATGCAATCATCTTCTTTTCCAAACCACTGATAGCGCCGGTTCGCTATATAGTCATACACTGCATCCCTCAGAGGATCTGGGATTACTAGCAAGAGGCTTAACACCGAGTAAGGCAATGGCAAGTACGAAAGAACCTTGAGTGCAGCTGCAACAAGAAATAAAAGTTTCACCACCACAGAAGAAAGCTTCCAGATCAACAACAGGAAGAAACAAGGACCTTCTGCATTAAAGATGGGAAACCCAAGTAGAAGGGAAAAAACTCGGTTTAATCCTCTGCTGCATACAGTAACTTCAATACAATAGTGGTTCATAAAACAATATATGTTTCTTCAAGAGGGGCTTGAATGATGACAACCAAACAAAACACAGCAACGAAAGTATGAAGGAAAGGTGCAGAGACCTGAGCCTTCACGAGCAAGCGTGTGGAAGCAGGATAAAAACGGAAATAAGCCAAAGATTTTCTGCAAATATGCAGGTGCATAAATGTTATCTGTAGACAAACATATTCCGTATGTTGGAGTAAAGTATCTTGACTCCAAAAAAGAGTTGTTGGGACTCGGTATCAGCCAAGGAATCTCTATGCACATAGCTATATGCTAGTGACAATATAGCATGGATGACTATCAGACAGGTGTAATATATTTCACTGGAACACTAACCATGGTACTAAAGAGCCATATGACAATCAACACACGAGTTGGTTAACCAAGTCAGACTCTTATTTAGCTAATAATACTGGCACTACTGAATGAATATGAAAAGAATAGTGACTATGCTAGTGACAACACGAAAGAATATGCACATAGCTATAATAAAAGTGACAATATAGTTAGGGTGACTATCAGACAGATGTAGTATTTCACTGAAACACTATGCATGGTACTAAAGAGCCAAATGACAATCAACACAACAGTTCATTGTCCAAGTCAGGCTCTTGTTTAGCTCATAACACTGAAACGTTCCAAAAATAAATCAAAAGAAAAAAGAATTTTTGAACAAAAACAGTCAAATCATCGATAGAGTATGTCTCTAGTATGCTGTCACTTGGCAATTTTCCTGTATTGTAGCATAAACTTCAGTAAGTTCAGCATTTGAACAAAGAAACGAGACAATAAAAACAAATAGTGAAAATAATTATACATGCAAACTGAAAGACCTCTCTATGTGCCCTTGATTGCGAAATCTAACATCAGCACCCTAAGCCTGCCTTCAGGTTATCACTCTTGGTTTCTGAATACTGACTTCTTGGTGATATCCTAACAGAATTTCCACACTCTAATGGCTTTCCCTAGTAAAAGGGCACAAGGACAATAACTCAACAAGGGATAATTGCTTGCTTTACCTTAAAAAACTAAAAATGTTATGAAAGAAATTTTCCTAAGCTTAAGAAGTAACAACTTTTGGTTAACAAAAATCTTGAATTTGTGCAAACTGAAAGACCTCTCTCTGTGCCCTTGATTGCGAAATCTAACATCAGCACCCTAAGCCTGCCTTCAGGTTATCACTCTTGGTTTCTGAATACTGACTTCTTGGTGATATCCTAACAGAATTTCCACACTCTAATGGCTTTCCCTAGTAAAAGGGCACAAGGACAATAACTCAACAAGGGATAATTGCTTGCTTTACCTTAAAAAACTAAAAATGTTATGAAAGAAATTTTCCTAAGCTTAAGAAGTAACAACTTTTGGTTAACAAAAATCTTGAATTTGTGCAAACTGAAAGACCTCTCTCTGTGCCCTTGATTGCGAAATCTAACATCAGCACCCTAAGCCTGCCTTCAGGTTATCACTCTTGGTTTCTGAATACTGACTTCTTGGTGATATCCTAACAGAATTTCCACACTCTAATGGCTTTCCCTAGTAAAAGGGCACAAGGACAATAACTCAACAAGGGATAATTGCTTACTTTACCTTAAAAAACTAAAAATGTTATGAAAGAAATTTTCCTAAGCTTAAGAAGTAACAACTTTTGGTTAACAAAAATCTTGAATTTGCAACCCAGGGAGGATGTAATAGTGAGCTGCCAGCATTAATGAAGATCTTACATCATCATGACAGCTAAAGTCATTTGATAACACGGGCCCCTGATTGAAATTTTCAATGGCTACCTCATCATACAGCTTTTCCATCTGAAGGACATTATGTTTTATACTACTTAAGAAAAGAAGAGTAGAAGATTATTAGTAACAAGTCCTTACTCCAGTTACATTTCATTGTTTATATCATGTTTAATCCTGTAATGACCATTTCTTTGTGATTGTTCCGTCTCCACCTTTGTATGAATGTGAATGATCTTCTTCTCCTTATTGCAATTAAGACGACAATTTCTATATTTTTCTACTGCTTGTTTACTCTTGTCCATTTTGTTCCTCGATTTTTTTATGTAATCCTTTCTGTATTTTCTCTTGCATTTAGTTTCCATGCCAAATAAAATTGGTCTGTACCGATGACTACATTCATTGCATATTTATTTTAATCCACTATAGCTGTGTCAAAGTATAGGGGTTTTGATGCTCATCACTGTTTTCAGTTCTTTACTGGTATCATCCAATTTTCTACACTATGTGTGCTCCAACATCATGACTTCATTGCCCAAAATGGTCTAAAAAGTATAGCAATTTGTTAAAGTAAAGTTAGATCATATTTTTACTGATAAAGCCACTTTTAAATAGCATAAAACAGATAATTATTGGCTAGTTCATCTGATTCGGGAAAAACAGCAGGTCCTTGCTGCCACCTCCTGAAAAAGAAGCTTGAAAAAGTAGAATGAACATATATATATATATATACACACACACACACACACACACACTCAATTTTTATGGTGTCATGCTTCATAACTATCATGCCTTTGTGGAATTAAAAAAATAAGATGAGAAAAAGTAAAAAAAAAAAGAATACAGGACACAAGCAGTTCCTCTATATAATCAGCTCCACATGAGCAATCTTCTATTGATGATTTATCATATGTTGATCTTGTCATGTACCAATCAACAACACAAGCTCTATTTCAAGAGTGAATTTTTATAATTAAAACAATGTCAATCTTCAAATGCCACTTGTTTCTCGTTCATGCTCTTCCACCAGCATCTAGTCGATATTTCAAGTTATTCAATTTCATGCCACTATAAATCTAGGGGTACATCTGAATTGACATTCATTGGAACAGGACAGTAGCTGTTAACCAGTTCCTGGGAACAAATGGAGTAATATACTACCCAAGCAACAAACACTATGATATGAATACAAAAAGTGGCAATGAGACACTTTATATATTTGTCCCATAAGATTAATGGGCAAAAACAATGACAAGCATCTGGGAGGTGTTTCATAACCATGTTTTCATCCTCACCCAGGTGAAACCTAATAAGGTTGAGGAATTGCCCAACAAGAAAAGGACATGTCAAGATGCATCATGGAAGGTCCAACAAAGATTTCAATTGCCCTAACCAAATAACCCTTGCCTCATATTCTCTTTTTCCACTTGTCACTTTCACCTACTAAGATAGTTCGTCTCTTTTTTCAAATGTTCAGCCAGTTTTAGTATCACTCCCACCATAAAGTTCATACCTCATAAGTTACATCACTAGTTTTATACTGTCCCAATGTTATGTGATCAAAACTAAGAGCAACCTACACGTGGTTACATTTTTATAGGCTTTCAACTTCTTCAGGATATTGGACATGAAGTGATTAAAAAGAAAAATAAAAACATCTGATATAAGATCATTCAACGGTGATTGACTTGAAAGTGAGCACCACTTCCTACATACCAATTCACTAAGAACCTAAAAGTAAAAGAGAAAAAGTGCTATTAAATCAGCTCCATGGGATGCCCCTAAGGTCGCAGGGCCAGCAGACAGAGTAGACTTGCATAAACCACTACTAAAAAAATTTTTTGTTCCATGGTCATGACATAAATCTTCATCAACAGATGAGGAATGTCTTTCTGTTAGTCATTATTGTCGACGAGCAGATGGTCAATGCCTTTTCTGCCCAGCCATCATAAAATTCAACAATAAAAGGAGGTCTGAAGTTTCTCAACATAGAAATTATTTATCACACACATTAAAGAAGAGGAAATCAAAACAGGAAAGCAGCCAAGCAAAATTTATCCGAACATAAAATTGACAATAGTCGTAGTCCTACCACAGTTTTTCAGATTCGCCAGTTATCCAAAAGTCATTCTGAAGTTTAACTAACACATGGTTACACAGGGAAAAAGGGGACAGCCAAAGTAAGACGATGAAGATGCATCTCAATCGAACACTTCTCTATTAGATCCCGAACGTAAATATCTGTGAAACAACTACAAATGCGAACCTGTGGATCCTTGATGACATAAACCAGGCCCTTCTACAAACAAAAACCGCCTTAAAACAGCTTCACGACCAACCCCACAGAAATTCAAGTACGGTTCGGCGGCTCTTGACTGCACAGCACAGAATTTGATCTTCTTGTATTTGTCTGCCCTTATAACCCAGTTCACGCCTTCCACATCAAACCCCAATTCATTGGAACCATCAGAAAATTGTCATCAAGAAACTACCTCCAATGCAAGTAAAATGACAAAAAGAAAAAGGCAGACATATTTGCACAACAAGAACCAAATTGCATAAAACTACTTAGATGTGGATCATCGGCAAAGTATCATCTCAGGCAAGAAAAATTGATGGAAAAGAAATATCCGAGAAATAGTTTTACTATATCATTGCAGAAGTAAAACCCAATTTCCTAACTGGGATACGATCATCAATTCTCACGCAGTGCAAGAATCTTGGCAGAAGTTCAGTACCCACCAGGATTCTTTCGCATTATCATTTCCACAAACAAAACGCAGTTTCTGAACTATTTGGGATTTGGATCAGCAAATCGACGGTTCCCATGATCACTCATTTAGCAGAAAATTAAGCATACCTTTGTTGCAAAGATGGCAGACCCCATCATACACAACCACACCGGGCTGAAGCAGGCACGGTGTGGCAGTATCGCTTAGCCCCTGGTGTAATACAGTACATGACCCATCTTCCCCGGCAACACTATAGGGCCTACCCGAGAAGGAGAAGCAAGAGCTCGTTACCATATAGGCTGCTCTGCTATATCGTGCAATACACTTGTTCAGCATCATTCCGGCGTCACCGTTTCAACCGCATAGAATGAAGACGACGCATGATGTACTAAAAATCGTTGCAAGAAACTTGCGGGTTGGTTTTCTGTTTCAATCGGACTCTGGGTAGGGCGGTAAGGACAAAAGAAACACGGAGAATTTCTCTCTGACGGCATTCTCTTGAACATATTTTAGAAATGAGCTAGTTCTGCTTAATTGACATCATAATTCATAGGCTCTCCTGCTTCCGGAAGCTGCAGAATAAAGACCAGCTTTCCTGCCGTTGATAAGGTAAAGTATAATTAATAAAATAATAATAGTCACAACGTCAAATGCCTTTCAACCAGAAAAAGTACGGTGATTCATACTCATCCCACCGGTTTGCCTTTCAAACAGCATGACATCCATGGATAGTTTAAATCAATTCTTATGAATGAGATCATTTGCCCCTACTTCAACACAAGAGAAACCTGTACTTTTTTTCTGTAGAACCTTTTATATCTTGGTCCTAACTCAACATTAAACAAGTAACAACCAATTGAATACTTGTATATGAAATTCGTTAGATTGGTTTGCCATTTCCAAAGGATATAATTGACAAATCGGTGTCACAAAAATCTTTCTTCTTGTAAAATATTCAGCGAGAAAAGCATTGTTAGATTTATTTCATCAATTATTTCATATATTTTGTTCCTGATTTAGTGATAAGTTATTTTATATTCTTTTATTGCTTAATGCAGATGAAGTGTCTAGGTCATCTTGGCTTTTAATTAAACTGATCCACTGGATTCGCTTTTTCTTTTAGCTGCATGTCAGAAGAGCTAAATGGCACATCTATCATGAACACAGACAAAAATGTGTTTCCAATGAGGTAGCTAGGTGGTTAGCTTATACTTTTGCAGCTAAGTAATTACTACGGTTCCTGACCTTAAAAAAAAAATTGAAAAAGAAAAGGAAGACAAGGTTGAGTGAGATATGATCTATTCTTTCAGAAAAAATTCTAAATGGGAATGCAAATGTCACAAGAGTTTGGAGCTGGATCTGATCCTGGTTTGACCCACATTGCTAGATTCTGAGATTCAAGATGGTGTTCGAGTCTCATGTACTATCTTGTCTGAAGATAATGGTCTTTTGCATGAATTCAAGATTAGACACTTCCCGCTCTGGCTTAGACCTGACTTTTAGTTAAGCTAAAATATTGTTGTGAAGATTTTTCATTAATGTATTATTATCTGAGGTCCCCAATTTGATTTACCATGGCTTTTTGTGTGAGTCTCTTGTGAGTTGACCTTGTCGCATCACCAAAGCTGTGGATCACGAACACACAACGATCTTGGTCAGAAACTAATGAGGATACGCGGTCAAGCTTAATGATCATTGTTCTTCCTTTGCTTTTGGATTCTGATCAATTTTTTGTGAGAAAATTAGTAGAAAATTCGAATTATTATATTTTTCTGTTATTTTTATGTTTTTTGAATTTTTGAAACGTCCTGAGATTTTCTTGAGAAAAACAAACTTCCCACTTAATATCCAAGAACAACCACACTGATAAAAATACTAATAGGGTGTTTGGAAACAAGAACAATGTTTTCTTTCGAACACAATGTGTCATGAATATATCGGAAAGATTGGGATAGGTTGGTTCATGGAATACTAGATTGTAGCGTTCTTATCAAAGATATGTTGGGTGGTGGGTGCTAAACTAGGCTTCTACCTACATACACAAAAAGGTATATATCTAATTGAGTTGAGTATAAACATCAACAATTAGAGACTGTACCCTTGCCACACCCGCATCCTAATTCCTAGGCAACTCTGTGTGGTGACATATACACAAGGGCAGAGGCAAGTGTGGGCACTGTGTGGGCAATTTCCCATACTGATCCACAAGAAATTTTCTATTTTATATTTTGGTATTTTCGAAAATTTTCTTCATTTAACCTTAAAAATTTAGAGTTTTACAACTAGTATCCTTTAAACAGAATTTCTGGCCTCCGCCTATGCAGTGAGCAATTATCATTAAGCTTAATCCAACTATCACCTTTCTGAAAAATGAATGCATGGGTACCTGCTTGCTGCTTAACATTGTACTTCTTGGGCTTTTCTGAATGCCATAAGCGGACCTGGTTTGTTTGGAAATATTGAACCCTCTTGATTTCGTTCATTAATCTGAAATTTGAGGTGCCTCCCAACAGAATTTCAATCAAGCATTTCACTTATTTTGGATTTTCATTTGATTGCTGGTTTTTTGAATTCTCTTCAATTTTACCATATCATTTAACTTGCGTTTTACATTGTAAATATACGTTCTGTTCAGAATTGTGATGTTCATATCATCTGCTGGCATTTTACTCTGAACTGAAATAATTTTCCACCTCCAGAGTATCATTTTGGACTGGCTACTGTACTATGCTCCCTTTGACTCTCCAAGGAACAGAGGAGACACTACAGCAAAGTACATTATCGTGTCTGGAAAATGGAAAACGTAGCAGCTCTTGGTCACAGTTAAATGAAATGAGACTGAAAATTTGAAAAAAGACAAAAATTGTTTGTGGAAGAAGATACCTGAAAAAAAAAAATACCATGTGTCTAAAAAAAATACCATGCTTTCGTTTCAAGAAACGTGATATCGTTTATGTATGGTCTCACCTTTTTTCCTAGATCAAGAATATGGTTTTCTAAAATATGTATTTTATGTCCTTGCATTTCAAAACTGCAATGATGATCTTATCAAATGCCATTTAAAGCAAAGGGAGTCCCCTGCTGACCTGCTCTTTGCTGAACTTGCAATTCTGCAATATGTACCCATCTTCCAGTGCTTGCGATTCAAACAGTTCATAATGAAACTCTTTTTCTTTTGACAAAGTTAAACTGTTTTTCTTGGTGGCATCTTTCTTTTTTTTTTGGACAAAGTGGGAACATAAAAGCATGACATGAAAAGCGCATCGGCGACGCAGCCGTGATGTAGAAAGCTAGCGTTTAAAAGTACATAGAATGCGCCTTCCTGTTGCCGAGGACGGTGGCGCCGCTCTTCTCTACAAGTATTTAGGCCGATGTCACCGATGCGCTTTCTACAATCCAAACTCTCTCTTTTTCCTTTCTGTTCTTGACAATAAAGTGGGAACGTATAGCATACAGAATTCAGGCCAGATAAAGACAGGCGCGAACTGGCTGGCCCTTTTCTTCTTGTTAAAGTCTTTCCAGCAATAACATGCATACTGTTATTTCCGCAATAACAATATAGAAAATTGGGTTTATGTCCGCAGATCGCACCTATCAAGAAAAACTATTTTGTTTCAGTACAACATGAACATCTGATAATGCTTTTCCCGATGAATATATTTTACAGGTGTAAAAAATCCATTCCTACTTATGAATCATATATTACTTTTTATGTATATATATATATATATATATATATATATATATATATATATATATATATATATATATATATAGCACTTACAGTAATCACACCGACAACATACTATCTTGGCGACTATCTACCCCACCAATTATACTACACTTCACGGTCAAAATCAGTTGTATATGTCAATTTGGGATAGGAAGGGGGTGGAGGAGTGGTTTACTCTTGCCTCTTTGTGCACATAACATCAAGTCGCCTGAAGTAACTTTTAGTTTTCCACGGTTTTTTGAATTTTCAATTATTTTAAAGCAGGCTTCGAGTTTTTAAAACATTAACGAAATTGAAAAATATGGATTAATTCACACTAATTTGATGAGGCAGATACGGCCCGATTCTTATTGTCGCTGCATTAGCATACTAAAAAATATAAAGGCCCCCTTCAAGAAAAATCTTAGACCCTTCAAATGCGTAATAAAATAATGAAGAGCACTATTACCCATTAAACTAAATCCTACTAAATTATGTGGGTCCTTGTTGCCCCACACAAGCCCTGCCAATGGTTGCCAGCAAAATCATTCACTTCTATATGTCGCTCGGCAGGACAAGGCTATGACGATTTCAAGCAGAGACAGATTCGCTTTGATGTTGAAGATTGTAATCCTGACAATGAAAATATCTGGCTTTTGGGAGTTCCTATTCGACTGAATTCTTGTGGACAGTGGAATCACTTACCGGATGGTTAGACTAACCTGTTAATTTGGAAGTAATTCTTCTTGCTATTTCTATTCCTGTTCTCATTCTTTGCTTTTCTGATGAATAAAAGAAGGGAACGCTAACTCCCAGCACGCCTGTGTTCCAAAATTATTCACTTCTAGAACCAATTTCGACAAAAATGAGTTCACAGTTAATTTAATACTTGGAGAATGCAGCTCCGGCTAAAATGTAACGGAACATTTTAAAGGAGGACACGGCCTGGCCCATATATGGCTGTTTCATTTTGAGGCATCTCCTTAGATCCAAATCCGATCTTAGATCTGGGCTGAGAGAGATTCAATACTTTGTATGAGATTTAAGATCCAACTGAGGGAGAAGGTCTGTTCTGAAATCTGCAGTTTCAAATATACAAGGATCCAAAATCACCTCGGAGCTTAGTCAAAGCCTTCAAATTTGTCATTTCCACATTTTTGTATCTTCTTGTTTGCTGGAGGAAAGTTGAAAAGGATATGTTAGTTCCTCATGCCTAATTGTATACGTTATTACATCTTACAGCCTCCTGACGACAAGCGACCTTCTTGGCAAGCTGTCTGTCCACATCTTTGTCATTGAAAGTATTTAAAAGTTCAATTGCAACTCAGTTTCGAACTCGTTCATTACTCTTCCTCATGAAGTCTGGGTTAAAGCTGCATTTGGATTGAAATAAGATTTGGATCCCAACATTAACTCGGAACCCAATATGTACAGTAAGCTGTCATTGATCTAGTCAGAACCACTTGCAACCGTGACCACCTCTTAGACAATGAAAGGTTGTTATTGTATCCATCAAGGAATCAAGGTGGAAAGAGATGCAAAGATCGTCGCCTCTGTTTGAGTATTTGCCATTGCTGTTCGTTGTTATTTATGTCATATTGATCACGAAAACTTAATCGAAAAAAGCTGTCATGACTATTCTTGTGTTCTTTCGTGTCTGATTGGTGTGCTTGTGAGTTGATTTTCGTGAGATAGTATCAGAGAAACGAACCAGGCCGTGTCTCCACTTCGGTCGCTGCTTCTTCTTCGTGGCATCGAGATGGAAATGAATGCCTCTTCCAACCAAGCAAAAATTGTTGTGCAAGAGAACCAACTTCTTAACATCACCACCACATCATTCATCGGCAATGAGTATCTCACTTGGGCGAAATCTGTCAAACTCTACCTCAGTGGCAAAGCCAGGGTTCTTATTTAACACCACGCGCACATTCATGAGGGAAGGGGATTTGGTACGAGTAGATAATCAGCCCATATAAGAACATATATACATGGACAATAACTAGCATATATAGACATTTACGTGTTGATTCTCATGAAATCAAAATAGTAAATTACCCTATATATATATATATATATATATATATTTGTGCTTTCCATTAGTTGAGCATACATACTGAGTTTCTTGCCAGCCAAACGCCCAATGCTGGTGCTCGACTCATGGAAATCCAGTCTAATTATGTTGCCTCATTGACATCTACTGGATTTGCATAAAACCAAATCCCCGATTTAATGCCAAACTCGTAGGTTTCTACGATGATGCAACTGTCCTTGACATATCAGAATTTGACAATGCAGAATTTGATGTTCATCATCTTAGGTAAGGTTCAAATATGAGATAATCACAATTATAAAAGCAAATCATCATCATGTCATGACTGGTCATAGTCACATGACTTGACAAGAAGGTCTCTCACATATACCACGACATGTAAAGACCACTCAATGGCCACGATAACACAATTCTAATTCACATGCAAGGCTTGCATGTACATATCATTCTCATTCATTTCATTCACATGCACATCGTTCACATACATTTCATTCATATTCTTTCATTTTCATTAGCTTTAGTGAATTGACAGTTCTTATAGGTGCAAACACAGGCACATGCACACCGCGGGTGGCCTATAACCGGAAGACAACCCCCGTGGTGGCCCAGAACAATATGGATTCATTCCCGCTGCAGCGGTAGAGCACTCGTCCATTGATGTGTGAATTCCAAGAAGAGATACTCAGTTTTCCCTAGAAGACCCAGTTTGGGAAGTTGGGAGCCCAATGTTCCAAGCACATCACACAACAATACCCTGAGGTCTTGCACCGCCTGCACTCCGAATAGGCGAGACCAGTGACGAAGGCGGACAACTCCCAAACATAATGTCACAACCCATTGGTCTCTCATATCTTATTCTTTCATTCTTTATCGTTATAATTGCACATTCACAAAATGGCTGGCTAGCTCATGAGGTTGGTTCACTCCATGAGTGCACTCACACCTCCAAATGCCTCCACACGAGGGCTACACATATCATTAACATTTTTAGCTAGCCGTCATAATAATATGGGTACAACTACATTTCAATCTCATTTAATTGCATTATTGCTCATAGCAATGCATATATAACACATCACAATATTCATTTTGATCAAACACATCAATCACATCTTTCAAAACTTAGCAAAACCACGAAGAGTAGTCTCGATCTGTGATTGGCTCATAGTTGTCCTAGGCAATTATCATTCTAGGATGCTTTCTAATGCACAATTGGGGCCGAGATGATATTCGACACAATACCCCACCACATCTGTCCTAAGCAGTTGTCAATTCTAGCATGCACATGCAAATACGTAATAGTTTTCAAAACAAGCTTCTAATAGCTTTCCAAAACAAAACTTATCACATAACAAATCATTCGTTTGCATACATACATTCACTTACAAAACAATCGTTCGATCACGTCACAATCGTAGGATCCCATGATTAAAAAAAAAAAACACATTCACATGTTGGACCCAGCAAAAATTTTGCCTGGAACGCCGCCATACCTGTCGCACGTCCACAAAACACCCAAAATGCCTCGAGCTTCGAATCTGGTTGCTTAAGGTCTACGAGACGTGCTCGGTGTACCTACAAACATAAGCAAGAGATAAGATTTCTATTAGTTTCACTTTACAATGTATAGAAATGTAAAATATAATCATTGAGGCATGTCACCGCCTGAAGAAGGTGTCGACGGGTAGTGTTGACCCACAAGGCCCTCCAATAGGCCTCTCTCTAAATTTTTGAGGTTGTGACCAAACATCTAAACTCAAAGCTTCAATCAATCTATCACTAACACATTTCTCATTTGCTTTCTTTAGTTGAAGTATCTTCACAATAATACACCCAACTTACATGCTCTTTCCCAACCAACAACGTAATTTGCCCATTGACAATAACATGTGTCACGTGATCACTAAGACGGTTCTAAATCTTCTCAACCACATCAAACTTCTACCATGTTTTCAAATAGCTTCGAGAACCAACTTATCATGCTAAAAAGGGCATTATAAGCTGAGACAAAGAAATATTCATCCAAATCAAGTGTCTCTGTTTCTCTTTATGCTATTGAAGAAGGTGAAGATGCTTAAAAAAAAAAAACATTAGCACAAGCATTCAATAATATGGGAAGGGCAGAGATGGATAGAAGAGATGGATAGAAGGATCAGAAGGTTCTTTTTTGCAAGTTTACTTCCTTTTAATGTAGCCAGAACTCCTTATTGAAAAATTGTTGTTACAGGTTTGGCTAATTACAGTTTGAGTGGTTATGTACCCCCGAGTCCAGAGAAGCTGAGAACAGTAATTCTTGCAGAAGAGAAGGCAAACGTTGAAAAATTATTAGAGAAGAAGAAATTTTCATGGAAACAATATGGAGTGTTCATTGTTTCTAACGGGTGGACTAATATACAAAGGCAGCCCCTGATAAATTTTATTGCTTATTCGCTTGATTGACCAATCTTCTTGAAATGTGTTGATGCATCTGGGGAGTATAAAGATGTTGAGTATTTAAAAGGGCTATTTATAGAAGTCATTAAAGAAGTGGGTGAAGATAATGTTGTGCAAATTATTACTGATAATGCTCCAGTTTGCCAACAAATAGGAATGAATTTGGCAAGTGATCCCAAGTATAGTCACATATTCTGGACTCCTTGTGTGGCACACAATATAAATCTAGCACTTAAAAGTATTTGCAACCCACCAAAAGATGATCCAAATGCCGGTTTCTTGTATTCATGGATTGAGGAGCTTGAGCATGATGTCAGAAACATCAAAAATTTTGTTGTAAACCACAACAATGTTCTTTCTATATTTAATAGGCATTCTAATTTGAAATTGTTGAAGGTAGCAAAGACTCATTTTGCATCCATTATTGTAATGATAAAAAAGAATAAAGCAAGTGAAACATACATTAACACTTATGGTGACTGACAATGATTGGGAGTTTTATCGGAATGATGACATTGTAAAGGCTCAAGAAATTTAAAAATACATTTTAGATGATGAATGGTGGGATAAAGTTACATATTTTCTGCAGTTTACAGAACCTATTTGGCAAATGCTAAGATGGAACATAAGCAATAACCCTTTGCATTGTATGGCACACTCCTTAAATCCAAAATATTATGGACAAACATGGTTAGCAAGAGGTATTGGTCGTGTTCCTCCTAATCAAGATCCAGAAATATCAAAAAATAGGGAGATATGTTTGGAAAAGCTAAGATAATAAATAATGAGTTTGTGAGCTTCTCTGGTGGAAGAAATGATTCAATACAAGCTGCAATGGCAAGAGATGAAGAAGATCCTATTAATTGGTGGTTATGTGTTTTGGACCATCAACACCAAATTTCCAACATCTTGCATTGAAGTTATTATCTTAACCTGCAACCTCTTCATGTTGTGAAAGAAATTAGAGCACTTATTCCCATATTTACAACATCAAGAGAAACAAGCTAACTAGTAAGCGATCAAAAAAATTAGTTTATGTCTACTCCAACCTATGCTTACTTTCACGTACTTCAAATGATTATAGGTATTTCTTTCTTTTTTTATCTCTGATATGTATACATATGTATATTATGTTGGTTGTTTAATTAAAGTTAATATTAACTTAAATCATATTTTGATTTTGTTGCAGCTTGTAGTTCAGGATCATCCAAGTATTGGGATGTTAATCCAGAGGACATTGACGTAGAACTTGAAGGAGAACATGATTTGCATGCTCTTAATATGGATCTTACAGAACCTGTTGTTCCTTCTAATCTTGATGATGCAACTGAGGAGTGAGGAGATCAACAAAGCTGATGTATTTTGAATGTTAGTTATGAGACGGAGGAGAATGAGAATCAAAATTGATAAATTTTGGATTATGATTTATGAATATGGCAATATGTTATTTTTTTTGTAATTTTTGATATATATATATATATATATATATATATATATATATATATATATATATATATATATATATATATATATATATATATATATATATATATATATATATATATATATATGTGTGTGTGTGTGTGTGTGTGCGAATATGTTATTCTGTTTGAAATTTTTTGACATATATATGTATATGTGCATGTGTGTGTACGGCCCTACCCAGGTTTTTTAAAAATGGTTTGTATTCATAACCGTACCTGTACCTATGTGACATAGATTAGATTATGAGGAAGGACAATGTCTATGAAGGGTCTTCAAGCTTCTCTTTGACCTCTTTCGCTAAAGATGCTAATTTGAAAACAATAGGAATAAACAAAGGCTAGTATGTTAACGTTAAGGTTGAAAGACAACCACTTCTAGAGAGATTCAAGAAAAGAATCCCAACAAGATAAATCAAAATTAAATGGTAAAGGGAAAAAAAATCTTTCTACAAAATCAGATTTAGTTTCCATGCTTATCGTCAAATGGATGCCAATATCGCCTATTTAAGCTCTTTCTTTGCATTGTATAATTAAGGCTCACGATGGCCTTTCATGGTGAAAAATCATGCATGTTTAATGACAATAATATTTTCATTGCATTTGCTTGTTTACTTTGCTTTTTTTATATTTTTTCAACTATCAGAACATGAAAATGAGAAGAAGATCGGAGCCCAAAGATGGCCTGCAGATGACCAAAGAGATTGCTGCCTTCTTCATCAAAGCAAGGGCTTGATCTTTTTGAAGCAAAACTTCATGGAGCAAATTTGTGCTCGCCAAATCACCGCCAAAGAGATGGAATGGTCAGCTTTTACAAAGTTCTACAGCAAATTTGAACTTTCAGATCTATCGTTCAGTTTGAGGGAGGATGTTAACGATAAGGTTGAAAGACAATTTCAAGGAAAGAATCCCAACAAGATAAATCAAAATTAAATGATAAAGAGAAAAAAAATCTTTCTGCAAAATCATATTTAGTTTTCATGCTTATCATCAAATAGATGCAAATGTCACCTATTTAAGCTCTTTCTTTGCATTGTGTAACTAAGACTCATGATGACCTTCCATGGTGAAAAACCATACATGTTTAATGAAAATAATATTTTCATTGCATTTGCTTGTTTACTTTGCTTCTTTTATATTTTTCCAACATAGTATTCCACAAAGGCTCATTATTCACGTCTAGCTAAGGAGGAACTGCATACCTAACAGAAAATGTAATAGGTTTCTTCGTAGTACGTCAAGTTGAGGAACCTTCATAGGCAAAGAAGAGAAAGTTATACCCAATAACAGGCCATGTCTTTTGCAGCATCAAGCAGATACAACACAGAGCAACAATTAGTGCGAACAAGAATATAAATGCTAGTAAAGGCTGGTTCTCCACATGGATCATCCAAGCGTGGTTTTTATGTGTATGCCCACTTGTAGAAGACAATGGCAAATTCCTACTAAAACTCAGGTATGAATGATAGCCTAAAGTCCTCAACTGCTTAAATCTATCGACTTCTAAGTACTAGATTATAGATTAACCAAAATGTGCTTATGTAAGGAGATGCCCACTTGCAGAAGGAAACTGCAAGTTTCGTTGTATAATTCATACCCTCAAGTTCTTTACAGCTTATATATAAACTTTCAACTTCTAAGTACTTGCTTATAGCTTTTTGTCCTTTGTGCGGGCCAAGCAAGGCAAAGCTACATTGTTTCTCAAATAAATTGGTTCTCAAGTAGAATGTGTATTTAGACTGAAGGGAATTTCAAAATTGATCAGTTTAGAATGGTTTTCCAAGCACACAAAAGCAAGTCCATAGAAATGTGTACACCAGAGACGACAACGATTCCCAGCCCGTCGCGTCCGAATCCATCTTCAATCTTCCTCGAGAGATCCACGCCCTCGCCGTGAACTCGGCCCAGCCCAAGAAAACAATTACGACGAAGATCATTCAAAGAAAAGGAAAACAATATCATAAATAAAACAAGTAAAACCCAATCGATTCTCCGTTACCCGAAGTTCATCGTAGAAGATGGTGACGGGCTTGACAACCTGTGGATTGGTCTCCGGCAGAGAAATCAACCCCTTGCAGGAAAACATGGTGGCGGTCTCTCTCTTTCTTTCCCCTCCATCTCTTGAAGGAAACGGAGATGGAGGGGAAAGAGTGTGGGGTGTGTGTGTGTGTGTGTGTGAGAGAGAGAGAGAGAGAGAAGGTAGAAGTACCTCAACACTGTGTAAATGTTTAGAGACAATCTGAACCCAAGAAGAACAGAAAAAAGTAGAAAATTACTGGAATGAAAAGACGAGGATGAGGGGCACTAATACACAAATCAAGTAAAAAAGCTTGAATACAAAAATACGCTGTTTTAAAAAGCAAATCAAATAACTATATTCATTAACAAATTCACAATCAGCCACAAGAAAGAAAAATCAAATAATAACCCTTGTGGAAATTAGATGTAATTGGCTCATTTGTGGTATAAATCAGAAAGAAGACAAGTCTTTGTAGTTTCTGTTGTTTATGGGTGCTTCTATTCTTGACAAAATGTCATTGCAAAATGAGGGGGCTGGGGGTGATTTAGTGGGGGTTGTTCAAGACCCCTTCAGAACTTTTTTGAAAGATGAGAGGCGCCACCGTCCTCGGCAGCACCTTTCACTTGAGCCTGACTTGATTTGTAATAAAGGATCATAAAATATAAAAACTTCATACATAAGATATCTATAATTAGAACTACACCATGTCAGCTTCCAAGATTACTTGCACATTTCTCGTTCTCAGTTTACTTTGCTAATGTATTCAGTGGGCTATGAGTCACAGGCACATTTTACTACAACCACATGAAAAGTGCCAAGAGCATGTTCACTGTGTTGCATTGTCAAGATGATCCAATAACTATCATTTGCTCAAGTTGTAAACAGATAAAGTGGACATCATGATTTGAAGTATCACTGCTGCACATCTTCAGTAGAGATACAGTACCTATCAGCTTAACAGGAGGGCTTTTCTAATAAACTGGTCATCTATGTCGTTTTCGTATATGAAGCATTCATATCTCTTGGAAAGTTGATCTTTGATGTGGGAGTCATGTTGGCATATCACTGTGATCAATATGGTATGTTCTCCTTGACAAATCTTCATGTGCTACAACTTTCTTTGCATTGGAATAGTTTTCAGTTAATTAAGTTTCTTTTATTATCATGTTTTAATTTGAACAGTCTCCAAGGAAGTGAATATATCTGAAGATGAAAGTCTTAAAAACATGCTTCAGCGCTCTCATTGTCATAAAGGCTGTCTTTTGTACTACTTCCCAAAACAGAAAAGGTTTAATTTCATGTAGAACCCTGATTTTGCGTTGCATGTTAAAATGGTTTTTAGCTGTATGTCCAAGGGTTAACTGCTTGATTGTTTTCTTATCACATGTAACTTGTGTAGCAGCTCTCTGTTCTCACTTCACCCCTGAACTTATACAACTTTGCTTCTCGTGCCTTTCTCTTCGTCGGCTGAGAAGAATATGAAGCATGGATACTGGAAATTCCATGATGCTTCATAGACAAGATGTGGTGCCATGTATATGAGCTTATTCTTGTACTTGGTCCTTCAATTTTTGCCTTCCTGTTGTGAGTTTTTGCTAATTATGCCTTTTAATTTTTAAGTTATTTCTCTTTATGTTGTCTATGAACTAACAATTGCTAACATGGTTTTTATACTTCATGTTTCAGACCATGAATATTGAACATGCATAACCATGCTTGCAGTTCATGCACTCAAGCACCTGTTTTATGTGCATGTGAAAAGCTTCATAATACTTGCAATACGTTTTAGTGTTTCTATTGACATTTGGTGTCATTGACTAAAAAACCATCGGGATGGTGTGCTACATCTTGCATAGTACCACTAAGTCCAACTGAATAAATCATTTCTATTTTGGCACCTATATCTCTTGCATTTCTGTGACGTGTCGTTTCTGTTTTTCATGTTTGTGCTTCACTGTCAGGCTTAGTTTCTTTTAGCAAGTTATGGAGTTTCAGAGACGTACAACATGATGAAGTGATATGGAGGACAATACATGCTAATGTGCAAATTCATTAATATGAAATATGGCTAAATAAATTCATTGTAAGAAAATGTCCTTGTATGTTTCACATCTCCAATTTTTGTGGTTGTCATTAGTGTTTTGGGAGAAGAAGCTGGCTCAATGTCTTCTTGGTGTGTTATATGTGCTGCACACCATGACCATACCCATTGTAATATGTGTTCTTGGTGTGTCTGGCATACGGACCATGTTTCGCTGATAGGTACTGTATCTCTACTGAAGATGTGCAGCAGTGATACTTCAAATCATGATGTCCACTTTATCTGTTTACAACTTGAGCGAATGATAGTTGTTGGATCATCTTGACAATGGAACACAGTGAATATGCTCTTGGCACTTTTCATGTGGTTGTAGTAAAATGTGCCTGTGACTCATAGTCCACTGAATACATTAGCAAAGTAAACTGGGAACGAGAAATGTGCAAGTAATCTTGGAAGCTGACATGGTGTAGTTCTAATTATAGATATCTTATGTATCAAGTTTTTATATTTTATGATCCTTTATTACAAATCAAGTCAGGCCCAGGTGAAAGGTGCTGCCGAGGACGGTGGCGCCTCTCATCTTTCAAACAAGTTCTGAAGGGATCTTGAACAACCCCCACTAAATCACCCCCAGCCCCCTCATCGGACGATCCACATCGACTTCTGGAAAAAAGGAAAAATTCATTTTCTCCTTCAAAAACCAGCGACATTCCTTGGGCAAGGAAGGACAGTCGGGGAGAAATACCCAGCGTTGCAGGCATCGTCTGGCATCTCGTACTGCGGAAAAATGGTGTGCTTCCTCCCCTCCTCCCCTGTTCTTCTCCTTCAGCTCCGGGTAGCTACTGCCCACTGTTGTTTCTTCTACTAAGTCTATACTGAAATTCTCATTTCTTCTAACTTGTCGTAGGAGTGGGAGCTTCAAGCTAACATCGGCTGCTGTCAGAAATGCCGGGAAGACGTGGCAGAGTACTTGACGGGCGTTGAAGGTAATAATAGCTGAAACTGATTCTTGCATTGAAACGGACGGCCCGACAGTTTCGTATACTAATTAAGCATGTCATCGGATTTAGGAATGATGTTGCGTTCAAATTGATAAACTTGTATATTGCAGGCGTTGAATCCGTGGATTTGTACCCAGAAATGAGGAAGGTGGTGGTGACGGGAAACGTAGATCCCGACGTCCTCGTCCTTGAAGTTCAGAAAGTGAAAAAGAAAGCCCGAATACTGACGAGGGGCGCGTCAATCCCTGCGAAGAACTTGTCCACCGTAGGTGATGAACACGGTCGCAACAACAAAGAAGATAATAAGTAGAAGCAATCAGGACATGCAGAAATTCCACTGAAAGAAGAAGAACCGGAGAAAGCAAAAACAGTATATAAACCCCCAAAACCATCGGATGGCAGGGGCGAGGTCTCCGCCCGCGGAGTGGAAGAACTATGGCCTGAATCTTTGAGCAGCTGGGCTTGGTGGTGTTGGCATCTTCTACCGCTGGGGAAAGATCTACAGAAACAAGTAGCTGAGCTGTGAAGGGTAGCGTCTCCCTCTCCAGGTTTATGCATGCCTGGTTAGATATTGAAGGCGGTAATGTATTTATCGTCGTCTGTAAAGGCATTATTACAATTTTACCGCTGCCGTAATTCTCATGTTTGACGGGGAGCAGGTATATCCTGTACGCAAACACCATGCGGCAATGGCAAGAGAAGTTTGGTTTTCAACCATATAAACATCGTTGTATGTTTTCTTCTTCTTCTTTGTTTTCTCTTGATGTCGTGAGAAAGAGAGAGAGCGAACTGCGTTAACAGAACATTGCACGGTCTACAAGCCAACCATACCGTGTCGATTGGGGCTTCAGATCTTCACCAAAAGTACCGAACATGCCAACCCTATAATTGAACTTGGTACGCCTAAACGTTGTGAAATCCACTTGGATTCGGGCTGTAAATGCGTTGAGTATACTTTTATTTCAAGGTTCGATTCTCACGAGCATCAAAACTGTAGATGTACCTCGAGTTTGGTGGGAAAAAAGAAAGAAAAGACAATTTGTTTTGAGAGGCATGTTTTTAGAACATATGTTCAAAAGCACTAAATTAGTGAGATATTATGTCCTGATTGTTGGATCTAATAGTCTTTTTTGGAACAGAATAATAAAGTTTCTGAATGTTGTCTTCTATGAGCATGTGTTTCTAAATAGTAGTCGAAGACAATATTTTATTTTTTTTATCAAAAAACATTAATCAACTTTATTAATATAAACTTGCATGTAGTGAAATTGGATCTTCACGGATACGCGGGTCATATTTCAAATTTGAATATATTTGGAACTCGGTTTTTGAAGTTATACATAATTGAACAACATCAAGTGAGAAAAAATGTGAGCTTTGCATGGACTGGATCTAATCAAACTCGGAGAATACGTGGCAAATGGCACAATTTGTAAGTGTTTGGTGAACATGCCTCAAATAATATGTAGATTTATAAATATTTAGTTTTAGTATTTCATGAATCTGTCTTAAACTTTAACTTTATGTTGGATTTATGAACCTTTTTCAAAATATTTGAACTACCAAACAACCAAAATGTTAGTGTGCACTGTCTTTTCATAAAAAGCTAAAAAGCGCTGAACGACAGCTGCAGGCCTTCTAAAAGAATTTTTTAAAAAGTTACAGTGCGATTTGGTAATCCGGAAACATTTCTTGGAACGAAATTTAGCGGAGCATGCACAAGCCCAGGCTGTGACGCTTTTTAACCATTCATCGCTGGACTCTGCGGTGACAGCCATCCGATCAAGTACTGTAAATTCATTCCAGTAAACGCCTCCGACCCTTGAATACCTAGATTATAGATGATTGGTAAGTTCATGCAAGAACCTTCTATGTGCTGAAAGTTAAACCAGCAAGTCAACATGTAGGCAGTATTAGTTGATACTTGACCGCCAAGGAAAGAACTGCTATTAGAAGTGAAGAGAGAGTACGGATATCTAGTGATTGTTGTCTTGGGAACCCTCCCACAAAAAAGTATATGAAGCGGCAACATTTTGTGAACAGTTTCATTACCTACGAAGTTAAGCTAATATTTCATTTAAGGTCGACTTTCAGGAAAGATGAACTGAGAAGATATTAACCCTGATATATTTCTCGTCTCACCTTCATGATCTTTTTGTAGATAATCCTTTATGACTCTTTTGATTACCAGCATAACCTTCTTCACTGTCGTATAATATTTTTGTCTTGATACTGAGGGATGAAAATCGGATCTCTCCCTTTCTGATTTTCTTCATTAGATTTAGAGGGAAAGTACACTTTGATGAGAGTACATCCAGGGGTGCTAGAAAGAAAAATGCAATAAATCCTGAAAATATGCAGGTGGTTACTCTTGATCAAGTCTCTGAATTGGATATGTTTACTCTACTTTTTCCCATAAAATGTTTTTCTGAAGTTTCCCCTCATTTAAAATCAGCACGCAAAAATTAGAGATAGAGTTGAGAGACAACTAAGTTATCAATGCTCGCTGTCATTATAAGTCATGGTCAACAGTTTTATATGAAATTTTGGTATATATGTCTTGTTCTTTTACCAGCACTTTTTGAGAAAAGATTATAGTGAAGAAAAGGTAAAGTTTCTATGAGATGTTTTTTGGTCAAAATATTTTGTTCCTAACATTGTTCATATATTTTGTGGAAGAACAAATGCTATATATTAGAAGGTTACAGACGCATGCTTAACAGGAAGGCTTTTCATCAGCACTATAAAGAAGCATGACTAGGTGTATTTAGAACATTCATCATTTTTTCAGCCATTTTTGGAATAGTTGTTCTTTTTCATGTTGGTTACAATTAACATCTTTCTCTGTTGATATATGAATTAGTTTTGTACTTCTTTTGTTGTTGTCATTGACAATGAAAAGCATGTCTTTTGGAGCCGGTACTTGGAAGGTTTAAGCTGGCTATGACTTGTCATGTTTTAGGTACAATTTTGGATTGAGTCATGGGAAAGAGAAGGCTGAGTCTGGAAAACTAGGTATGTCAGTTTCTAGTTTACATTTGTAAACTCCAAACTTTGTTTTATAGGGTTCTAAACATCTTAGATGTCAAAGCAGAAATTGGAGTTTATGCTTTTCATTTTTCTCTTAATGAATTCCCTCTACATATATTAATTCTTTTTTCCCAAGAATCTAAGAGTGTGAGCACAAGTCTAGAAAGGGATTTAACTTTACTATGCAACCATTTTCTGAAATCTTAAATCCTCTTCCATATTACATTTTCTTCTTCTTTTGTGGATATGCTCAAAGGATCCTTCTATGCAAATCCAATTATTTATAGGGTTCTAAACATCTTAGATGTCAAAGCAGAAATTGGAGTTTATCACTTTCATTTTTCTCTTTATGAATTCCCTCTACATATATTAATTCCTTTTCCCAAGAATCTAAGAGTATGAGCACAAGTCTAAAAAGGGATTTAACTTTACTATGCAACCATTTTCTGAAATCCTAAATCCTCTTCCATATTGCATTTTCTTCTTCTTTTGTGGATATGCTTAAAGGATCCTTCTATGCAAATCCAACTCTAGTGATTGTTGTGTTGGGAACCCTCCCACAAAAAATTCTATGAAGTGGCAACACTTGTGAACAGCTTCATTACCTACAAACTTAAGCTAATATTTTGTTTAAGGTTGACTTTCAGAAAAGGTAAACTGAAAACACTTTTTAACCTTGATATATTTCCCATCTCACCTTCATGATCTTTTTGTAGATAATTTTTTAAAACTCTTTTGATTGCCCGCATAACCTTTTAGCTTGTGAAATGTTCAACACTCTCTTCACTATCGTAGAATACTTTTGCCATGATACTGAGGGATGAAAATCGGATCTCTCCCTTTTTGATTTTCTTGATTAGATTTAGAAGTCAAGTACACTTTGATAAAGAGTACACCCAGGGGTGCTTAGAAAGAAAAATGCATTGAAATCCTGAAAATATGCAGGTGGTTACTCCTGATCAAGTCTCTGCATTGTAGATGATCACTCTACCTTTCCCATAAAATGCTTTTCTGAAGTCTCCCCTCTTTTAAAATCATCACGCAAAAATCAGTGATAGAACTGAGAGACAACTAAGCTATCAATGCTCGCTGTCATTATAAACTATGGTCAACAGGTCTAGATGAAATTTTGGTTTATATGTTCTGTTCTTTTCCCAGCACTTTTGAGAAAATATTGTAGTGAAGAAAAGGTAAAGTTTCTATGAGGTTTTTTTTTGTCAAAATATTTTGTTCTTAACATTGTTCATATACTTTATGAAGAACAAATGCTATATCATTGTTCATATACTTTATGGAAGAACAAATGTTATATATTAGAAGGTTCTAGGCACATGCTTAATAGAAAGGCTTCTCATCAGCACTATAAAGAAGCATGAGTAGGTTTATTTAAAATATTCATCTTTTTTTCAGCCATTTTTGAAATAGTTGTTCACTTTCATGTTGGTTACAATTAACATCTTTCTTTGTTGATATATGAATTAGTTTTGTACTTTTTTTTTATTGTCCTTGACAATGAAAAGCATGTCTTTTGGCGCTGGTACTTGGAAGGTTTAAGCTGGCCATGACTTGTCATGTTTTAGGTACAGTTTTGGATTGAGTCATGGGAAAGAGAAGGTTGAGTCTGGAAAACTGGGTATGTCAGTTTCTAGTTTACATTTGTAAACTCCAAACTTAGTTTTTTAGGGTTCTAAACATCCTAGATGTCAATTGGAGTTTATCCTTTTCATTTTTCTCTTTATGAATTCCTTCTACGTATATTACTTCTTCTTTCCCAAGAATCTAAGAGTGTGAGCATAAGTCTAGAAAGGGATTTAACTTTACTATGCAACCATTTTCTGGAATCCTAAATCCTCTTCCATATTGCATTTTCTTCTTCTATGCTTAAAGGATCCTTCTATGCAAATCCAATTATTGATGTTCCTTCGACTGAGGCTTCTCTTCTACTTCTGCAAAGGTTGTTAAAGAACTATATATGGTTCTATAAAGATATTGCTAAAAGTTTTTCCTCTTTTATAAAAACTGCCATGTGGAGGGATGGTATCAACCATTAACCTTTCTGAGTAATCCTTCGGAAATGGACAGTGCCATCGTTGCTATTCTTCTTTCAAATAGACAATAATGATATACAATTTTTGAATAGCACAAATCTTTAATGACCACTGAATGCTTTCTTGTGAATGTTAAACATTAGTCTTTTATTGTAGAGACGACCCTATTCATTTGCTCACACGTGCAACCATTTCATGTCTCGGATGTTGGAAAACTAAAGACCAACAAATGGACCCTAGTTCCTTATAGGAGATACTGTTGTTCATGTAAAACACATCATTTTTTTTTCTTTTTTTTGGGGGGTGGGGGCCCGGGCGGTGGGCAGGGTGGGGGACATGTCCTTTCATTTCCTATGCTTTTGCTTTGTTGCTTCTTTCCATCACTTGTTTTATTATGAAGCTTTTTTGTTATTTGTCATTATCTTTGTCTATCTTTCTTAGATATCCATCTTATTGTCGACCAAATATATGGCCCAGGAATCATTTGCCGGAACTTGAGTTTGGTAAGTATCGTTTTTTTGTTTCTTAGTTCTTTTAATTTCTAGATCATGAAAAACAAAGCAATCTGGGTCACGTACCGGTGTCGACACGCCTACACGTGGACACCGCAGGATACGTTTTGAATCGGGTTTGGGTCAGACCCAATCCAACACTTTCATAACCCAATTTTCTTTTTAACCCTCGTTTCTTTTTACGCTTTACCCTCGACAGTCGACCTTCCTTTACCCTCGATGATTTGCGGCGACAGCACAGTTCGGCAATGGTGGTCGACGGCGACGGCGATGACCTCCGGCGATCGACCGCGACATCCTGTGGCGTCCGGCGGCAGCCGGCGACAGACAGGTAAGTGTTTTTTCTTTTTCTTTTCGATATTCAACTTTCATTTGGGGATTTTTTAGATTGGGTATTTCTTGCCAATTTGGGGATGTTTTCCTTTGAAGATTGGACAGTTAATGATCCTATTCTTCAATGCTATGTGCGATATTTTCTTTTTTTGTTTAATTTTGGGATTTGGTGATTTCGCCGATTTGGAGATTTTGCCTTCGTTTTTGTAAGGTGGCCATTGCAACAGTCTCTAGAATGTGCCATAGGTTGCTGCTTTCATTGAGGACTGTTTTACATTATTCAGAAATAAATCTCCGACTGCGTGTTTATACTTTGTCAGTTTGTTGTATTGTTTCATAAATTTTATGTTCATTATATGTTTTTTCCATCTTTTTATTATGTTTAATGTAGTATGATTTATGAGATTGTAAGAGTGAATTATTAATTTCGTGTTTTCTTTATTATCATTTTTAATTTTTTTGAATATAATATTCACCGTGTCCGCGTATCCTAAAATTTTGAAAAAATTGCCGTGTCCGCATACCCGTACCCGTATCCACATCAAATAAACATTTGGCTCATTGCAAATAGACAGCGATTTGTCCTTCGTTACTGATAATAACAAAGCAGATTTCTAGAGAAATGTAGAGCTCCTGTAGCATCTCATGTTGTCACCAAGAATTGGAACCTGTGATGGCATCGTTTTGTTAAATTATTTACAAACCAAAAGTATAGTATTATAACCAAAACAATAAAGAAAACTGTGTGAAGATATAGAGAACTTCTTTTTATTTCCTTTTGTCACTTTCAAGATCAAATGTCAGAAAAATGATAAAGAGAAATTCCATTGATATAGGATCTGTTTAGTTGTTTGTTGTCAATTTGTCTCCCAAACTTGAATAACATGGTAGTGGACCTCACAGACTGTGAGGGTGTGTGTGATTATAACGTACGAGGGATTTTAGATGTCGTCTCCTCATATCAAATTTAACTACTTGAATAATAAATGATTGTTTAGATGGATTACAGACTTGACCTATGATATTCCAATAAAGTTCTGATTCTGACTTTATACCTAGACTGATACTTATTTAACTTTCCACCTTAAATGTGCCAGAAAAGTCTCATTAAAAAGAAAAATTAAGAAAGAATAAAATACCTTCATTTGGTTATGTTTGTCTATTAATTATACTTTTTCCCTTTGCCAGATTGTTCATTGGTCAGGGGTTGATTTAGATAGTTGTTTAGGCTAAGGTATATAAGAACGAATGATTTTTATTTTTGTTATTACTTCTAATAAATTGGTCATCTTTGTCCTTTTCGTATATGAAGCATTCAAATCTCTTGGAAAGTTGATCTTTGATGTGGGAGTCATGTTGGCACATCACTGTGATCAATATGGTATGCTCTCCTTGACCAAGATATAATTTATCATGGTATGAGCAATTATACATG
The DNA here is from genome assembly GCF_008831285.2 of Nymphaea colorata. Lineage (NCBI taxonomy): Eukaryota > Viridiplantae > Streptophyta > Magnoliopsida > Nymphaeales > Nymphaeaceae > Nymphaea > Nymphaea colorata. The sequence goes on from NC_045140.1 coordinate 18,511,614, forward strand.
ACACTTCATGTGCTACAGTTTTCTTTGTATTGGAATAGTTTTCTGTTTATTAAGTTTCTTTATTATCATGTTTTAATTTGAACAGACCCCAAGGAAGTGAATATATCTGAAGATGAAAGTCTTAAAAACATGATTCAGCGCTCCCGTTCTCATAAAGGCCGTCTTTTGTACTACTTCCCAAAACAGAAAAGGTTTAGTTCAATGTAGAACCCTGATTTTGCATTGGATGTTAAAATGGTTTTTAGCTGTATGTCCAGGGGTTGACTGCTTGATTATTTTCCTGTCACATGTAGCTTGTGTAGCTGCTCTCTGTTCTCACTTCATTGCTGAACTTATACAACTTTGCTTCTCGTGCCTTTCTCTTCATGGGCTGAGAAGAATATAAAGCATGGATACGGGAAATTCCATGATGCTTCATAGACAAGATGTGGTGCCATGCATATGAGCTTAACCACTCTTTATGTTGTCTATGAACTAACAATTGCTAACATGCTTTTTATACTTCACGTTTCAGACCATGAATATTGAACATGCATAACCATGCGTGCAGTTCATGCACTCAAGCACCTGTTTTATGTGCATGTGAAAAGCTTCATAATACTTGCAATATGTTTTAGTGTTTCTATTGACACTTGGTGTCATTGGCTTCAAAACCATCGGGATGGTGTGCTACATCTTGCATAGCACCACTAAGTCCAAGTGAATAAATCATTTCTATTTTGGCACCTGTATCTCTTGCATTTCTGTGACGTGTGGTTTCTGTTTTCCATGTTTGTGCTTCACTGTCAGGCTTAGTTTCTTTTAGCAAGTTATGGAGCTTCATACAACATGATGTAGTGATATGGAGGACAATACATGTCAATCTGCAAATTCATTAATATGAAATATGGCTAAATAAATGCATTGTTTAAGAAAATGTCCTTGTATGTTTCACATCTCCAATTTTTGTGATTGCAAATTAGTGTTTTGGGAGAAGAAGCTGGTTCAATGACTTGGTGGTGTGGCTGGCACACAGACCATGGTTCGTTGACAGATACTGAAGATGTGCAGCAGTGATATGTTTTGGGAGAAGAAGCTGGTTCAATGTCTTTGGTGGTGTGGCTGGCACACAGACCATGGTTCGTTGACAGATACTGAAGATGTGCAGCAGTGATACTTCAAACCATGATGTCCACTTTATCTGTTTCCAACTTGAGCGAATGATATTTGTTGCATAATCTTGACAATGCAACACAGTGAATATGCTCTTGGCACCTTTCATGTGGTTGCATTAAAATGTGTGTGACTTATCGGCCACTGAATACATTAGCAAAGTACCCTTTCGACAAATGTGTAAGTAAACTTAGAAGCTGACATGGTGTACCCTTTCGACAAAAGTCCTCCTCCTTGAACTTTAGAAAAGTGAAAAAGAAAGCCCGAATACTGACGAGGGGCGCGTCAATCCCTGCGAAGAACTTGTCCACCGTAGGTGATGAACACGGTCGCGATAACAAAGAAGATAATAAGAAGAAGAAGAAGAAGCAATCAGGACATGCAGTAATCCACTGAAAGAAGAAGAACCGGAGAAAGCAATCACAGTATATAAACCCCCAAAACCATCGGATGGCAGGGCAAGGTCGCCAAGGAGTCGAAGAATTATGGCCTGAATCTTTGGGCATCTGGGCTTGGTGGTGTTGGCATCTTCTACCGCTGGGGAAAGATCTACAGAAACAAGTAGCCGAGCTGTGAAGGGTAGGTAGCGTCTCCCTCTCCAGGTTTATGCATTCTTAGTTAGATATGGAAGGCGGTGATGTATTTCTTGTGGTTTTAATAATTAAGGGAGTAAAGCAGTTCTTCTGGTCTGTGCTGTTCAGTTTTTGTTAAAGTATGGAAGGGTTCCCTGTTATCGTCCTCTGTAAAGGCATTATAATTTTACCGTTATGTATCATGTGACCTTGGTTCATGCGACTTTTTCAAAAGCAAAGCATCTTGTTTCTGGTTTTTCTGTATTAATGCAAATACAGAGAAGGTTGATTGTCTCCATTTTTGTACCTTTAACATGAAGAAGATCACTTAGTCAGAGTGCTTAGAACAACCAAGAAAGGCCCAGATGTCAAAACGATGAAAAAGATACTGGCATATACTTGCGGATGTAGTTACCAACGATCCATTCCTCACCAAATTAATTAAATCTCTGAATTTGATAAACTAAGATTGTGGTATCAGAATCGGCCCAATTAATACATCTGAATCGGCATATTCGACTCGAATCCTCTGCAAAATGATTCGGTTCGGCACCAACTCAGTGGTGAATAGTCTCTCTTGTGGCCGACTTAAATTTCAAACAGTGGCATGTGTACAAAATGTCGTAAGGTTCTTGCAGAAAAGCCCACCATTTCTACTCTTGCTCCTTAATGGAGCTTTAAAGGTGCTTTCTGGTGCAGCCTCTCAGTGGGGAGACAGGTGATTTCATATGGTGCTTTAATATTCAACGAACTAATGTAAGTCACATTAGTTATTAAACTAAACAATTGCTTTTTCTAAATTTTCGAAGAAAGTCATCCGCGACTTTGTCAAAAAGTTCGGTTTTCCCAGTATTGTTAAAACATACAACAGGCAGAAAATGGGTGGCATTCATCCAAATAATGCAATGTAGCCTCTTAGTTGCTGAATTGGTCACCGTCACATTAATACAATGGCATATTTTTTCTCTCTGCTCGTCGGCGAGCGCCGGCGAAGAACGCAAGCTCGGGCATGGTTATCTTCCATGACGAAAGAGGAAGGAGGCAGAGATTAACTGCAAAATTGCTCTCTCTCTCTCTCTCTCTCTCTCTCTCTCTCTTCCCTCTCCTCGTGTGTGTGTGTGTGTATAGAATTCAAAAACAAATTATGGAAACCAGACATGTCTATTGTACTTGTGTAGGAAATCTAAAGAAATCAAAATAAAAAAAATTCGACGCGCGGATTGAATTTACCAAAAGACTTTAAAAATCAGTGGTTTTAATTCTTTCTTGGATTATAACATCTATTCTAAACATTAAATTTCCACAGTTTTTTTATGCCAACATTGTTGGACAGTTTCAGTCCATCTATTTATGCAATTAGGCGTATAAGAATATATTTGAAAATTCCACAAATACATCACGCTGCATAATACGCACATAAATTGCAGTGACATTTTGTCAAGGATAGAAGCACCCATAAACGACAGAAAAGACTTGTCTTCTTTCTGATTTGTACCACAAATGAGCCAATTACATCTAATTTCCACATCTGGAAAAAAAGTAAACTGGGAGAAACGAAAGCCTTCAACTCCAAACGCGTCGTGCCGTAGGCCATCCAGGGCCTTCCTCACTAGAAACAAGCTTCCAGGACACAGCAGCAACAAAGAGCCGCAAGACTGCCATGAAAGAGTATCAGAAGCTTAGCCCCAAACACATGGAAAAAAGAGAAACAGAAAAAAGAAAAAAGAAAACTGCCATGATGGAATCTTTTAGATGTAAAACGATCTCTCCTTTCTGTGAAACGGCAGAAACCGATTTCTTCAGAAATTACCCTCCCCCCCTTTTCTTTTGCAAAGTGAAAGAAGAACATCTCCAGTTTAATTAATCTTCCAAAATAGTGTTTCAGACTAATCATCCATGGGAAAGGATCATAAAAAAGAAAACAGACGCATGCATGGAAGAGATTTGCAAACTTACACTCCTTCGAAACAACCAGGGCCGCTCTTCTGGGGAGGTGGAGGCTGCTGCGGGTACTGCGGTGGCGGGGCACCCGTAGGGTAACCTGCCGGCGGTGGCGGAGGGTACCCCGGCTGTGGAGGGTACCCGTACCCTGGTGCAGGGTATTGTGCCCCATAGTTTGGAGGTGCCTGATTGTAATAACTCATCTTGCAAAACTACGAGTCCCTGAAGCTTGAAGCCACGACTGCAAGCGAAAGAAGAGGATGAGCAAGGAGGAACGGGAGGTGGGTGAGGAAGAGAAGGGCGTAAATAAATACAAGAGGGACCAGTTGAAAGGTGTCGACGATGGTTCCAACTTCCAACTGGGCAATTTCCTTCACAGTTAAGGGGAGACTTGCTCATCTCGCCAAGTCAACGACACAGCGTGTATATATGATCCAATCGTTGGCGCCGGACTGGCAGTTTCCACTTCGCGGGAAAGCCGCGTGGACCCAGTTCAACTGAACCGGGTCTAGCACAATAATTCTTTTCTTTTATGAACCAGTGCCTTCAACAAAACCCGTCTTATCGGGACTTCAATGCATCGTTTTTAGGAATGTCAAGGATTCAATTTCAATTAGATATAACCTTTATTTTACGTGATTTCACATTTTTTTCAGTTCGTAGCATCAGAATGAATGCGAAAGAACAAAAGATTAGCGTATATCCATATTCGATTTAGACTCACCATTCAAATCCAACTTTCGTTTTTTCACATTCGAATCTGAATCCAATTTATAAATGCACATCGAATCTAAATGTTATAGTATGTTATGTTAAGAACTTACTTTCAAAATGTATGGGTATTGGGCATTTATGTAAAAGTGAATCCAATGCTGAATTCGCTCTTGAATCTAGTCAAGTGTTTATTTGAAAGCGAATCTCAAATCTGGTTTGATGTCATTTCTTAAATATGAATTCATTCCTATGTATTAATCGAATATTAATTTTTTATTCATATTATCAATTTGGTATACATCCATTCTAAATTAAATCGGTTAGCATCCCATTGTTTCATTTTATATTTTTATTCAACATTTTAATTACGAGATCTTTTGGGCAGATTTTTTTAGTGAACAACTATGACGAAGCCTCGTGAGGACCACACAAGGGAAGTTTGAGATATATATATATATATATATATATATATTTATTTATTTATTTATTTGTTGAAGTCTTTTTAGACTCTTTCTTTCTTTGACATTTCTTCATGCAATAGTTTCTTCCCAGAGCTCTCTCGGGACCACTCTTCTTGGCTTCTCCCGAGAGTGTCGTTTATTCACAATATGGACCGCTTTCGTCTAGGGAGACGGACTCCATTGAATGATGTTTGAACGCGTCCCCAGGGAAGAAGTTTCGTTGGAATTAGTTTGCCAGCAAACAATCAAATAATTGATGCGTGGAATGGATCTACCCGACCAATGTATGGTTCCCACTTCATATTCTTGTTTTATTGGAATGGATTTATGAAATCCACATGGTTTCACATTTTTTATCCAGTCATTGGATTGGTATTTTCAAACAAAGTTTGAGTTTGGTAAGTATAATTTTGCATATAGACTAAATGTAAGCCATGAACAAGACATTTTAAAGGAGGACACGACCCGGTCCAGCCATCGCTGTTTCAATTTGGGGGCGTTCCATAGATCCAAATCCATCTGAGATCTGTGCTGAGAAAGATCCAAATCTTTGTATTAGATTTAAAATCCAAGGGAGGGGGGGGGGGGGTGTTCCGAAATCTACAGTTTCAAATATATCGAATCACCTCGGATCGAATCGGATCTTAGTCAAAAACATACTTTTTTTTTTAATTTTTCACATTTTTGTATCTTCATGTTTGCTGGACGAAAGATGAAAATGAGATTTTAGTCTCTCACACCTAACTACGTCACGTCTTACGTCCTCATAACTTGAAAATATGTAAAACCTCAATCGGACATTCAGTTTGGAACCCGTTCGTGACTCTTCCTGATGAAGGCAGTTGGATTTGGATTGACATAAGATTTAGATCCTAACATCACCTGATGAGACCTAGGGCCTCTTGCATCTCCCCATCTGTAACTCCGACCCCAATATATATATATATATATATATATTAAGTCGTCACTGACCTAATCAGGACCACTTGCATTCCTCTCTGCAAACTTGAGTGGCCTCAATAATATTTCCGACTAAAATAATATTCCTCACCCCAAGATATTCGTGCAATAATATAAATCAGATGTACATAAAAGAAGGGTTTACTTTATAACATCATCTACTGTTCACCGTAAGGCTTGCGTAAGTATTTAATGTGCGCCTGAACGCACCTGGACAGGACATTGCACGGTCTACAAGCCGACCATACCATACCGTGCCGATTGGGGCTTCAGGTCTTCACCAAACGTACCGAACATGCACATGAGTAAGAAATCCATTTGTGAAACCCATCTGGATTCGGGCTGCAAATGGGTTGAGTATACTTTTGTTGCAGGGTTCGATTCTCACGAGCATCAAAATTATAGATGTACCTCGAGCTTGGTGGGAAAGAAAAAGAAAGAAAAAACAATTTGTTTATGAGAGGCATGTTTTTAGAACATATGTTCAAAAGTACTAAATTATTGCGATATTATGTCATGATTTTTGGATCTAATAATCTTTTTTGGAACAGAATCATGAAGTTTTTGAATGTTGTGTTTCTAAATAGTAGTAGAAGACAATATTTTATATTTTTATCAAAAAACATTAATGAACTTTTGAATGTAAACTTGTATGTAGCAAAATTGGATCTTCACGGATACGTGGGTCATATTTCGAATTTTAACATATTTGGAACTCAGTTTTTGAAGTTATACATAATTGGATAACATCTAATGAGAAAAAATGTGAGCTTTGCATGGACTGGATGTAATAAAACTCAGACTTATATAACTCAATCGCTGCATTGAGAATTGAATACATCAAACTATTTGACAAATGACACAATTTGTAAGTGTTTCATGAACATGCCTCAAATAGATGAACATGCCTTCAAATAGTGTGTAGATTCATATATACTTAGTTTTAGTATTTCATCAGAATCTGTGTTTTAGACTTTATGTTAGATTTACAAAACTTTTCCAAAATATTTGGACTACCAAACAACCAAAATGTTAGCGTGCATAGTCTTTTCATAAAAAGCTAAAAAGCGCTGAACGACAGCTGCAGGCCTTCTAAAAGAATTGTTTAAAAAGTTACAGTGCGATTTGGTAATCCGGAAACATTTCTTGGAACGAAATTTAACTATTATTTCACCAACCCAGCGGACCACGCACAAGCCCAGGCTGTGACGCTTTTTAACCGTTCATCGCTGGACTCTGCGGTGACAGCCATCCGATCAAGTACTGTAAATTCATTCCAGTAAACGCCTCCTCAGCCCCGGCCAACGTCGGAAGCACGAAACAGCGTTCTCGTTTTCACTTTTCACTGCTTCAGTTTCACGAAGTTAACACCCGTGAGGAAATGTAATGTGCCTGGGAACATCTGTCTCTGGCGGGTATGCATCTCTGTGAATCTCCGCCGCGTGCTGGTGTCTGCTAGCGGTCGACCGTAGCCTGCTCCCCTGAGTCTCTCTCTCACTCTCTCCTTTCTTCTTTTGATTCGGGCATTTTGATTGGTCCTTTTAATTGCGGATTGGGGGTTCCGATTTGGGATTTTGATTGCGGAGTTTGGGGTTCGGATTTCGGGGTTCAATTGCGGATTGGGGAGGGTTTCATTTCGGGGGTTTTGATCACCACTAAGTGTGCACATCCCATATTTTTGTATGTTCCACTCATTGTTCTAATGCCACTTCAGATTTTCAGCTTTGAGAGTCTACCGTCTTTTTTCTGATTGCTTTCTCCTTTGCTGATATAGGTTTTTGAAGAAAACTGGAACTTTGTGGATGGTTGGACTGCAAGATTCTTTTCAAACTCCTGGGGTATGCATATAATCAGTTATCCCTTGTGTCATCTGTTTGCAATTGATCGATCTGCATTCAGTTGTCTTTGATAGCTAAGAAAATTTCGATGCAGCGGTCATGGCCCTCTTATCCATGTTCTGGTCTATTAACTTCTTCCTCATGAATTGCTTGGCCTTTGTTTTGGCAAAGTTGTGCAACTGGTTAAACCTGCTATTCGTTTTCAAATTAACTGGCGAGACCTGCATGCATTTTCCAGCTCAGTTATCCCTTGTGTCATCTGTTCGGAATTGATCGATCTGCATTCATTTGTCTTTTCTAGTTAAGAAAATTTCTATGCAGCGGCCATATCTCTCTTATCCATGTTCCGGGCATGACATTTTTGGACTCTGTTTTGATATAGTAGTGCAACTGATCAAACCTGAAACATGTTTACAAATTAACTGGTGAACCCTGAATTTGTTTCCCAGATCGTTTATGTGCAGTACAGAATCCGTCTTCATGTTAGACGGATTCTGTGGGAAAAATTACAGAAGGCTGCTGAACTTAAGGGCGAGTTATAAAAGACTGCCCACTGCCCAGTCTTTCTTGTTTCACTAATAAATGCCCAGCATTTCATTAAGTTCTCAAATAAACGTTTCCATTCACCACAGTGGTAACTTAGGTTAATGTCCTTTTAGCAATTTAGTTGGACAAGGATGCCTTTGTTCTCTTTACAAAATTTTTTTCTCAAATGCTAATAAAGTTGCTTGATCGTGAGAGAGGTGTAGATGGTTGCCAGTCGGTGCCTGATGACCAGATCGTTGGCACGCCTTTGGACATTGAGTAGTCAGGGCTTTCCCTGAACTTTCTAAAGTAGAGGAAGCTCATTAGTTCCTTAACAGAGTGAAGGCTTGATTCTCAACAACTGTTTTTCAAACATTGATGGGTCTTGATATTGTAAAAGATGGCAACATTGATGAAGAAGAAAAGGTTCTTGGACAAATGTTTGGATGTGTCTCATGTGATCATTCATAGGTTTTTTGTTGATAATTTTTGTAGAAAAGAGGATGTGAAGAAGACGTTTGCCTTGGTGTTATGAGAGAGAGAAAAGAGGGGGAGGGGGGGGGGGGGGGATGTAGTTCTCATAGAATTGTGCTTGTCTGAGTATTTGCACATCCACCTTTCACCTTTCCAATCTTCCAACCTTTCAAATATGTCCGATTGGGATGGCATCTCTTCAACCCTAAAACCCCACCAGATTTCATTCCCTTGCCCCCACAATTCCCTTCCTTCTCAGTGTGCTCCAATACTCTTCCTTCCTTCTCTTTCGCTGACTTTTGGACTTGGACTCACCATAAGCTTTCTGGTGCTGATGCCTACCGAACAAAATTAAGGAAGAACACGTCATCATAATTGATTTCTTGGGTTCTTCTCTTTTCGCGGCTGGCAGGTAGAAAACAGCGTGACTTGGGAAAATTACACATACTTGCCTCAAAGATCTTGAAACCAAAGGTGGTCATGGAAATAACTCGCTTTGTTATCTGAGTTTCGCTTGTTATGGATTTCTTTTTCATTATTCTTGTTCAATTCTACTGCAAGGATTAGGTTTTTGGCAGCTGATCTTCAATTACTTTCTTTTGTTGAGTGTAGGATTTGTGATGACGATCGTTTCTTTGTGTTAGTTAATTGATGTATGTCATTATGTTTGGCAGTGTTTGTGCTTTTTTTTTGTTTGGTCTCTTCTAGTAAGGTTAAGGACATTTTGGTACTTTTTCTCTCACTTAGAATTTTCACCCAGCTTCCTTGGCCGGGGCAATTACTTGAGAACTAATTTATGAACTTAGCTTCTAAATGTAAATTTTCAAAAGTAAGCAGTGATATGCAACTTGCTCAACTTTCTGAGTGGCTATTTGTGATTCATTTATTTTTTAACCCTTTTTTATATGGTTTCCACCACTGAGACTGGTTCGTTGTGTGATCTATAGCCAATTCTCCACTTCTTAATCCTTTTCGATAATCATGAATAAGCATTTTATGGCCGAACTGAGCTAAACTGAAAGCACAAGTTCTTTAGTTTATTTGATGCATTTAATTGCAGACTATATTTACTGCTCAATATTTAGTTTTAAGGAAAGGCATTTGCTGAATTTCTAACTCTTGATCTTCTATATTTGTCTTATGAAGCTCTTGTAAACTTCTATGTGTTTTGTCTTCCATGATCAATGGGATAACTGAGATTTTGATAGTTCTTTGATTGGCAAAAGATAGCAAAGTCTATGTGACTTTCCTTCCAAGTTCTCCATGATAGATACTTTAACTGTTTAACATATTAAGTTACTTGTTTTTTGACATGTGTTTTATGACAAGTTATCTTTGACATTGTTTGGGACAAGATGTTTTGATATAAGGTATCTGTTTAAGACCTATGTTGTCAAGGCGCCTAGGTGGGCCTAGGCTAGCCTGGGTAAAATAAAAGTAGGCGACCAATTTTTTATTTTATTTTTTAGTTATGTTAATATGTCAAGTTATTTTGATTAACTATCACTAATATTTGAACTGTGGATTGTAGTAAAATCAACTTAAACAATCAAAGATTATTTGTTGACTTCATTGAATATGCAAAATCAGTAGAAGTTTAACATTACTCATTAAATGTAATCTAATACAAGAAAAAAAAAAAAAAAATCTCTAGAAGAAGGAATGTAAATCCGTAAGAAGACATTAATACATCTATACTTAAAGAAAGACATAATATAAGACTAACAATACATAATAGTATCCATATAAATACACAATAGTAACAATACCATCAAGTACATAACCATACTAACGTGTGTATATATATATAACATGTATAACAGACTGTACATAACAGTGTATGCATATAACATGTATTACAATACAATTTAACATAATAGTATATACATATAAGTTTATAACAGGTATAACAAATTAACAATACATATAATTATATGATATAAGTACGTAACATAACCATACTAATGTATACATATAACAGATATGAGTTATCACAATACTCTATAACGTATGTCCATAGGTACGGGTATGGGTGCCTGTACGGGTTCTAGTACGGGTATGAGTGTGGAACACTTTCAAACAAATTTGCGTATGGGGATACGGCCATATATATATATATATATATATATATATATATATATATATATATATATATATATATATATGGACCAAAATGGACTTGGTCATCTTTGACCAAGTCCAGAAAAGGACAGATACGGCCATGGGTGTGGTCAAGCCATGGGTGCGTTGACCGCACCCGACACTGGTTTGACTATGTCTGGGCCATGTCCAAGGGTGTACCCATACCCGTACCGATTTCGTACCCATGTCGACATGGGTACCTCACTCAAACGAAGTACCGTGTGACATAGTATATAACAGATCAAGTGACTAACAATATATACATATAACAGATCAACATAATAGTACATAAAAATATGTAATCAATACAAAATAAAATACATGACAATATATACTCAATTAAAAAACCTTAATTGAAAGGGAAGGTAACTTTTCACTTTCACATGGATTAGGCACATTGGCGCCTAGGCCAGCCTATGCGAGCCTGGGCGCCAACACATATCCCGTTGCCTAAATGGTGGACTTAGCGACTCACGCTTAGTCCATGCCTAGGCAAGGCCTTAACAACGTAGTTTAAGACAGGTGATAACTGAGGCAGTCCAAAAATATGCAATTGTGGTGATAGGCTTTTCCTTAAGATTTGTGTTTTTACATGCTTTGATGGAAGGTATTTTTAAAGGATGAGATTTTAGAGACATGCCAAAAGCCTACAATTGTGATTAATGTTTATCGTTTGATGGAAGGTAGTTGTTTAAGATAAGGTAACTGAGATGGGCCAAAATCTTGCAATCATAATGATATCCTTACCCCTTGCAATCAAGATGATACCCTTACCATGAAAACAGGTCAATGGTGCTTTGGTTACTTACATTGAGAAGGGCGCATTTGACAACGTCCTCCTTGTCAAAATATGAAAAGCTGTCAAGGCCAATTCTAAATTTGTCCACAAGGGTTATTATTTGATTTTTCTTTCTTGGGGCTGATTGTGAATTTGTTAATGAATATAGTTATTTGATTTGCTTTCTAAAACAAAGTATTTTGTATTCAAGCTTTTTTACTTTATTTGTGTATTAGTGCCCCTCATCCTCGTCTTTTCATTCCAGTAAATTTCTACTTTTTTCTCTTCTTCTTGGCTTCAGATTGTCTCTAAACTTTTACGCAGTGTTGAGGTCCTTCTACCTTCTCTCTCTCTCTCTCTCTCTCTCTCTCTCTCTCTCTCACACACACACACACACACACACACACACACCACAGTCTTTCCCCTCCATCTCCGTTTCCTTCATGATCTATTTGTTCATTCTCTCGATCTTTTTCCCCAGCCAAATTCCTGTGGTCGTTGATCCAGGCACTTGTGGATCCTGCGGATCTCCAGAAAGAGAATCGTAAATTTTCGAGATTGGAAGATGTTTGTACTTGATTGGTTCTATGGGGTTCTTGCCTCGCTTGGGCTGTGGCAGAAGGAGGCGAAGATTCTTTTCTTAGGGTTGGATAATGCTGGGAAGACCACACTTCTTCATATGTTGAAGGATGAGGTGAGGGGTTGAAATTCATGATTTCCTTTTGCTTGTTGTTCCCCTGTCTTTGTGGTCACTTCAGTTTGTGGAGTTGCAATTTGTTTACATTGGGTTTGAATCTTTGTTCCTCGATGTTGGTTAGGCTTTGCTAATTGTATTCTCTTTCTCTCCTCCCATTTGGTTGTGGCGTTTTTATGTTTTAAAGGATATGATTTCTTTTTTTTTTTCTTCTTCTTCTAATTTTCTATATTTTCTGGAATATGTTCATATTTTGGAAATTTTATGTTTCTTTTTATCTTCGTTCCTCTTTCTGTAAAGGAGAATGGAAATTTTTAAACAGAAATGATTTTTTTGTTAAACTTCTTGATTATGTTCAATATATTGAGTTGCAGTATGACAGCAGAAATCCTTCCATGTTCTTTCTTTCTTTTTTCTTTCCTTCTTCATCCTGCTGTGTTGCTGATTGATCTTGGTTGTGGGGTTTCTGTTGTTTTAGAGATTAGTGCAACATCAACCTACTCAATATCCAACTTCCGAGGAGCTAAGCATTGGCAAGATCAAATTTAAGGCTTTTGACCTTGGAGGCCATCAGATTGCTCGTCGGGTTTGGAAGGATTATTATGCAAAGGTGAGTGTTTGTCCCCACTTTTGGATTTTGATATGGTACTACCTTTCATGTTGATCATGGATGTGCTTTTTTTTTTCCTTTTCATTTTCTGGCAAACTAGTATTTTCTATGTTTAGAGACAAAATAAAGAGACTTATTAGTTGTTTCTTTAATAATGTTTGCTTGAGATTGTTGTTGACATGTAGCTAGATATAAGACTTTGGTAATTTCGTGTGGCACATTTGACATGGTCTCCTGCAAGCTAGTCTTTTTTTGAATTCTCTGAATTTCTTTGTGGATTAAACGATTTTCTTTCCATCTAGAAATTGGTAACCATTTGAATTCAAGAACTATTTGGTTGCAGAGACTAGGAGGGAACTGTTTCTAGGACCTGCGTGGCTTTGGTTGTTTATTACTGTATCTATTGCAGTTTGCAGATTCTTTTCTTTTATTCAAGGGCAGCTGTCCTGCCTGTTTTTGTAGGACTAGGATTTGTCAGCTTGCATATTTTGATTAATTTCTCAAAAGGTCTTCAAGAAGGGGTGCAGTTGATGTATCAACACTAGTGGATGAATTCTTGCAGTTTCTCCTAATTTGAGGCCCATTATTAACCTTTGCAAGGAATATTATGGTTTCACGCATGCAAGTTCATGGAAAAAGTATAGCTTAAATTGTCATCATTTGGCAACCTGCTGCTTGGTTGTTTGGATGAGAACTCCTGCCACTATTTTATTGAAGATATACAAATGGTTGAATTGGTTCAAGAATGTAGGTGGAATAGGAGAGACATTATTATGTGGATCTGAAGGTCCAGAAACAGTTGTAGAGAAAATCAGTAGTTTCTGTTGGCTTCTGTGAGAAATTATGTATATTTTTGGCATGAGTACATGACATACAGAGACAGAAGAGAGAGGTTTTACAAGGATCTTTTTTTTGGTTATGCTTGAGCCACCAATTATGATGATGACCGTCTTTTCTTGAGGCATCCACATATTCTTTTGTTTAGCAATAACAAACAATAACTGGCAAAAACTTAGCATAGTAAAAGGTGTTTTCCTTTATTTGTTGTTGGAGCTCTGTTAAAATTTTGATTGTCCAAATTTTCCTTTTTGACATTTTTGGTAATGCAACTTGTTGATAATTTAGCGAACAAGTGTGCAATAATATGTGGCTTTACCTCTCCGAAGATGGGTACTGCAAATTATAATGGTGATTGTCATCGACATGTTAGGAATTGTCTACAGGGGAAACTGTGAATGGTTGCAAGAGGTTTGTGCCCATGGCATGCTTGTCTCTTGATAGATGCTCAATTAGTGGAATATCATCTATGTATGAGAACCAGGATTTTTCAAACTGCTGAATGGTTGTCCATATTTGTGAATCACTTGTGTTTTGATCACCTGATTAGAGGGCATGTCCGAGTTCTTGCCCCATAGCCATGTGGAGTCCTTACACCATGTTTTTACTAAATTCTAAAGGCTCTGTCTGAAGAACGTTTACTTCTCCTGCATTAATGAAGGTGCATTGGCCATTAGCATTCCGACAGATGCGTTTTACTTTTGTCTAATATCCGCTAAAGCAATATGCAGGTAGATGCTGTGGTATATCTCGTGGATGCAGCTGATAAGGAGCGGTTTGCAGAGTCGAAAAAGGAACTGGACGCACTTCTTTCAGATGATGCATTGACATCAGTTCCATTCCTTGTCCTGGGTAATAAGATTGACATCCCATATGCAGCATCAGAGGAGGAGCTGCGTTACCACCTTGGGTTGAGCAACTTCACCACAGGGAAGGGGAAGGTGAGCTTGACCGACTCGAATGTTAGGCCACTGGAGGTCTTCATGTGCAGTATAGTCCGTAAGATGGGGTATGGTGATGGTTTCAAGTGGATGTCTCAGTACATCAAGTAGATGATTATGGTTCGGAAAGGAAGTCTGTGCACGCCCATCACACTAGCATGCAAGTTAACATCGCCTGGACTTTTTTGAACAATTGTTTTAAATCTCCTCTTTCCTTTGCTCATTTTTTAGTTTAGGTTGTGCCTGAGAATCAAAGGACCAACTACAGTACCTTATCCCTGTGGAAAGTGAAGGTGTAATTTCTATCCAGTTTTGCCTTCCTGAGCTGGTCTTGCTGGAGTTTCTTTTCTTCTACTGGCTGCTGTAGATGCTTGACCATCGGTTCCACTTTCTTCGTGGTCCTTTGTTATTTATCTCATTCGGTCATCCTTCACACTCAATTTCTGATGGTTGAGCTCCCTTGTGTATCTTAGTTGGAGCTGTTCAGGCTTTTTAGTGAATAACTATTGGTTGATGGAGAATTATTATTAGTAGGGCTAGTGCCATTTGTTCGAAATTTAGTTGTGCTCTCAGAGGTTGCATGCCCGTCTGCTAACAGACCATTTGATGCTTGGGATCTTTGTGATTTTACGTCTCCAACCTTTTTGGGTTCATGAGTCAGTTGCCTACGAGATAAATTTAGAAAAAGAAAGGAAGAGAGAAAGAGGGGCCCTTTTTTTTTTTTTTTTTTTTGTAAAGAAAATTGGTTTCTTCATTGAAATGAACTAATGCCGCATTCAGTTCAGCACAAAAACAATTGTCGTTCTAATGAGTTCAAACTTCAAAAGGGCTTTTAAAGGATGCACCTATAAGGTTTTGACCTGTTGGCTGTTGCCATTCACTATATGTGAAACGAATCAGTTTCTTTCAGCCCGACATAAAGTAATTCTTTCGCATGGAAGCAAAAACATCATAATGTTGTAGGATATGCCAGCCGCCTATCATGTGGAGCACGCTGTTGATGACTCTTATTTGCTGTGGAAATGTTGTGGTTGGAAACGGGAAGCGACTGAAAACAGTTCATGTTGGTTCTACTTCAATTGGTACGGAAAAAAGAAAAGAATTATCTCAACAATGTATTAGTTGTGCCTGAGATCAAGAAAAAGCTCATATCAGGCCGCCAGCTTACTTCATATCGAAATGTATCGGCTTACCGAAATTGCTTTATTATAAAGGATAGGTGAACGAGAGCCACGGTAGTGGAAGAGCGTAGGACTCATGTATCTCAAGCACCCTGTGTTCCTTTTCAAATCAGCAACGCACAGCAGGCAAAAGAATTACGGCATCGTGGCTGCGGCACCCTAACAAGTATACAGTCGAGCTTTATTAAGTTTACTTCTATTCTACTGAAAACAAAAATAAAGGACTTTCCTTTAGCGTGTGCTTGTCCAAATCCACTCGCTTAAAATTTGCTATTTCACATCTTTTTGTGATGGGTTAATAAAGGGAAAGGGAGTCCATCTCCCTGAATGTTTGCGTCGTAGATTCTATTTGTTGATCAGCCATCTACGGAACTCCGTTGTGACCTAGGGGGACAGGTCAGCCTCTGAAATTTTAACACAAGGCTTGAATAATTATGCGCTAGTTGTGGAGGTGACTTCCCTAGCAACGTTTTGGAACAGCATCTCGTCCATTTGTCCTAATTTTTCGTTACCAACGTGCTGAAACAAAATGGCCAAGTGGGAATACGAAGACAGAACATTTTACTTTAAAGCTTGCTTTGTCCGTGATGTTTATGCAAATGTTCCTTGCAAATACTGGTTGAAATTGTCGATATAGTTGTTTGTCTATCAAATTGACGACGTAGACATGTTCTTAGCATCATCTCACAGCATAGGAAAATTTCCAAAACAACCAGAAGGTAGCTACTTATCTATGAGCATGTGATGCTAGTTTGTTTCCACATCTCAGAGATTATGAAGCATGAACTTTGGCCTCAACGTCTACTATCTATACAAGTACACCTATGAGGATAATAGTGGTACAGTCCTCACATGTTTACCTATAAAGCTTGATCGTGGATGTGCTCAACCTACTACAGTGAATTTTTCTGAAACTCTCACGTATAATCAAGCCCAACAATATTAAGATTCTTTTTATGCATATCTTTTGTTAAACAATGGTCAATTCACGGAATTGATATAAGGAGACTTTGTTGCTTGCCTGGCAGCATAAAACTATTTGTCCCCTGCCCCCAGGGGCTATGCTTGCTTAGGCCACAGGGGTTGACAGCCATGGGGGTCGAATTGGCAACAGGCATTACAGCAGCCGCTGACACAACCATCTAAGCCAAACTCGAGCTTGAAGCTGCTTACCCTTTTTGTTGATTATATAATCTTAACATGGAACAAGGCTCATTTCTTTAAATTGGTTATTTAGCATCTAATTCGCTGTATGAAAGGAGTACCAGTTCGAAATTCACTTATTGGCCCTTTCTAGATTAAGTTGGTACTCATTCACGTGAAATTCCCAGAAAGGCTGAGATGACTGCAAGCCTATAGCTACTCCTATGGTGGGCCGACGCAATCTCCTAAGCATGATGAACCCATTGAAGATATCTGGTGTTGCAGAATCCTCTTGGAAGTCACTAACATTTGACTTTTACTAGCTGCGATATTTCCTACAGTGTGAATTATCTGTTAGAATATGCATGCTCCATCATGCTATCATCATCAAGGGGTAAAGCATGCCTATAAATTAAGGGCACCATCCGATATTAATATGGCATCCATCTTCTAGCTCACGACCCAATAGTTCTCTATATATGCTTTAACAAGACAACCAAGACGAATATATACTGCCACAAGTGATCAATCTAGTAGTACCAGATTTTTCATGCGTCTCGGCAAAAATTTTATCTCAGTAGTGCAAAAAATTCATCCTGCTATATAACGCTCTACCTCTAGAGCAAGGTATGGAGCTATGATGTCTTGATATACAACGTTACCTTGGATTATCGGTCTCTTGTGAGACTTGGGGTGCCTATTTAGAGGAGGCTCCTATTCTATTCTGCGACAATAATCAGCCATCCACATGGCCATTAATTTGGTTTTCTACAATTAATCCAAGCATATACAGGTCCAATATCATTTCGTTCGGGAAAAGTCACGCTGACAACTAGTTACCTGATTTGTGTTTCAAAACAAATACCATAGCCTCGTTACAGAATTTGTGCACCAAACTCGGTTTGTGGTCTCCACCACCACCTCATTTGAGAGAGGATAAAGCTAATAGTCAAGTGGTTGCTATAGACATATATCATCTCTAATAATCAAGCTGATAGCAAGGCAGAGGATCACAGCTGTAAAATGATTATGCACAGATGAATATTTGCTGCATATCTATCAGAAAATTATGCTAAGAAAGAATATGTTGGTAGGTATGGAAATACTATGGTAACCAATCCTCCAAAATGTTCACCCTCATCTTGTTGCATGATGAAAGTGAAAGAGTGAAACAACTTGTGCGCATTCTCCTCTCTATCCAAATGCCAAACCTCCTAGTTCGTTCATTCTTCCTTTTCTTCCTAATTAGCTGTATTCTGCCGTTGTTTTTCTCTTTAGTTTGGTGAGGAGCCAATGGCTCACCGCATTCCTCCCAATGGCTCACCGCATTCCTCTTGGCCCCAGAGTCTGGGGATGCGTCGGCTTGTGCAAAGAATTGACACCCACGACCCATGCCGTTTGAGCCAGCAACCGGCCACCTACCAGCCACCAGCCCAAGCCAGTTCCCTTGACAGATAGGATGTTTTTGTCACTAAATTTCATGTGACGAAGCTCCAAGCGTGGCATAAATTAATGCAATTGGTTCAATTGATAAGTGTTCAACAAGTTAGTAGCGTACATTGATATTTTGGAAAAGAAACATTCTTCTGTAAAATTAAAGAAGCGGCGAAGCATTTAAATGTTTTCACAATTGTACATGTAGGCCAAATTAGCAATGTTGAATAAACCGATACTAATGTTTGCTTCTTCTCCTTAACATGGTTTGTTGCATACAAATGTGATGTTACTGGAGGGGCCCGTATGAACTTGCCACTGAACTTTTTCATTGCTACCCTTTATTCTTCAGATCTTTTTATTCACAGGAGAAGCAACTTTTGGGCTGTGTAACTTCCCTCCCAAAAAAAAGCCTGTATCTTCCTCGCTTTCACATTGCACTGAACCTTCATTTTCAGTCCTTCATTAATGAAGCCCTGTGCCCTTGTCAGGCATGAAAAGAAAAACCGCTCTTTGTGCACCTCCCTATTGCTAGTGAGTACCACTGGCTGCAGTCCTCAAATGAGGGGCTATGAGTTGGAAAGGCAGTGAAGAGAATTCTGTCTTGCATTCATCTGTGAGAGAGAGAGAGAGATGTGCGCAAATATATATCCACCTCCAAGAGTTTAGAATCATGCCAACTTTTGACTTCATTATTCATGCCCCACCCCAACATCATCAACAGTTCTTTATATGTTTTCACCCCTATTGTTCTTTTTAGATAAATTTATCATTGGATCCCAAACTTTTTCCTTATTTCTAACAAAAAGGTTGCCACATTGTTCTTGAACTGCAATATGACATGGACCAAGGATGACAGTGCTGCAGAAGCATCAATATACAAATGTTAGGGCGCGTTTGAATGATGATCAATAGAACCACCAATAAGATATAGTGTTCCAAATCTGCATGTTCCATGGCTTATCCCACCAAACACGGTGAAGAGTATCTCACTTCATCAAGTAAAATATATCTAATTTCACCCAAATTTGCTGTGAAAATCGTTTCGTGGGTAGCCATGCATCAATTTTGAGAGTGTTCAATGCAAGATGATCGCATGACAGTCACGATACATTCATTATCACCTATTTAACATGCGCTTATGCTAATTATGTCTTGAATATTTTGGGTTTTGGAGGAAGGGAAAAGAAGGAGTGTGGGGAGGGAAGTGGGGATACCATGAAGGGGGGAGGAAGGAAGGGGAGGGAAAAAGGGATACCTTGAAAAGGCTAAAGCCCCTCTTTCTTTCCCCTATGCTGGGGTTCAAGCTGCTTTGGGACTTGGGTGGAGAGTGGAATATCTGTTAGCTAGAATGTCGGATATCTATCGTTTACAGTGTAAAAGAGTAGCATCCATAGGAATCGAACTGACAAATGGACTTTCACCCACTTGCTAGTCCGATCAGCTATGTTACGTCGAATCGAATATTATGATAAATATAATTTATTAAAGCATTTTAATTATTGCCTTTACTAATTAAAAAAAATATTTACCCAGTCCAACGAGAAGTCATATGGTTCCTTATTTGAATGTAAAAATACGATGTCCCTCTTTGGTACTTGTCAAAATAGTTGAGAATATGAAGCCCTCCATTGAATGAAAGACAAAAAATGTGGTTCTTAAATAACTATGCATTTCCCTTTATGCATTGTTGGAAAAGATGAAAGAAGGAAATAGCAAAGCCCAACGTTGAAACAAGTGGGCCGTGCTGCTGCTCTTGGGAATTTACTTCACACATCACAGCACGCAAAAAGCTCAAAATTATCTAAGTGAAAAGGATGCAAAAGGGAAGCAAAAGGGGAAGAAAAAAAAATTCCTCATGCACTCTTCTTTTTCTCAGAAAAAGTAGACCTTGGCTTTTGGCACTCATTCATAGGATTCCTCTATCCATCAGTAATGGGGATGGAAATAAAAGTTAGTCCATTCTCTCTCTCTTTCTTTTTATAAGATTTTAGACTGGATAACCCGGTACATGTCCCCGCAATTTTACATTGATATATATGAGTACTAAAGGGCAGGCACTAAAAGCATGGTCTTTAGGTATGATGATCATCAACTACACGTGGTCGGCACTCATTGTCTGGTTTAGTGTTTCACGTGCCCGATGCCTACACTTTATTACTATAAGACAACAATCTTTATTGAAGACCCAAGTAGCTTCTCTTGAATCCAACTTTGAATGCTGATCGCGAATCTCGAGATCTACGGACGCAGTGGAGCCTTTGAATTCGGTGTAGATTAATTTAGCACCTGGATTTACAGTTCATACCTGTGACGATACTTTTGGCTATGCCGAAAGAAGCATGTATTTTGCAGATGCAGTCTTTGACACCAACTTTGCAGCGTTCTTTTTTTTTTTCCCCTTTTTGATGAATAATCCTGAATGTTTACTGACTATAACTGTAGCTTAGCCTTTGAGACCAGTTTGGCAGGCCGGTAGCCAAGTGGGTTCTGGTCAACAATCGATGTCATGGACAGAGATGGACCCTCACAGTTGAACTGAGCATACTTAGTGAAGTAGGCGTGTTCCCTGCTTGAATGAGTGGGCTCCCATATATAGACAGCGAACTTGATTACTCCGGCAACTTGCATGCCCCTCCTGTACTGCTCGTGTGGCTCTTTTATGCTTGAAATACTCGTGCATGTACATAAAATTTATAAAAGGTGGGTTGTAAACTCTAAGATACTATAAGCTAAGTTGTGCCTCATCTCTTTTTTCTCTCTCCCTCTCTCTCTTTCTCATGCGTGCACGCACACACCATGTGGTCGAGTGTGAGTGTGGGTGCATGCCTGTGCGGCACACATAAAAAGAGAGACATTTGGTGCTTTATAAGTGAGTGGAATGAATTATAATTTAAGACAGTGGTGCTTGGTTTAATTATCCTTTTTGTGTAAGTTAGCTCAGCTCAAGTGCCAAGGCATGTGGCTTAGAAGAGCTGGGCCGGTCTGGCTGCTAAATGGATGGTCATGGTTTGAGCTCCATTAATGTTAGCTCCTTGCACAAGCTGATGCATACAACAACCTGGTCTATTCCCATTCTTAACCCAAAAGTGCTAGGAACTAAACAACTAATTGTTTCACCCACCCGCATATAAACCTTCAAAGATTTTAAATGATCTTTAATATTAGACTAAACTTTCTCATAATGGGTGTTACACTGAAATTACCGCGGCTAAGAATTGATGAATATATTTTGCAGAATACCAGACTAAAGTGCATACTTACAGATAGAATAAAGTAAGATTGGTGTCCAAAATTAATACATCGTCTGAAAGTTGTAGGCTGCTGAATTTATTCTCAATTTTTTTTTTTTTTTTGTGAACAGTTTCAATGGGCATGAAGCTCTCTTTTACTGAGATAGGCAACTAGTAATGATGCAAATGTGTCGAATAAGGGTCGTTTGGTAATAAGAACATTCTATACATGAATGATGAATCTGCCTTGAAAGATAAAATGTGACACTAGAACAAGAGTCCCATTAATTTACATTTTACTCCAAAGAAAAAGCAGATTCATGTAACACTTACAAGGTGTTCCTCATAAGGTGTTCCTCATGTGAACTGGTGATGACACCAGATCTGAGCCATTTGGGACTCTAGGTACCAATGGTTGGTAGAAGCACACATGCTTTGCAGTTAATGTCCAAACTCCAGGTCACTTTGACGCCCAAAGCTGCCTTTGCTAAAGCAAAAAACTTGAAAGCAGAGGAGCTAGAGAGGCATCAATGTTCCACAAACACCAACAGACACTCTCAAAAAAGAGAAAAGAAAAAAAAAAAAAAGTGAGCATCCCCATGGAAGTGTAGCAGAAGCGAGTATTCCCATGTAAGAGTAGCAGGGGCGTGATTATCAGCTGCCTCCTGGTGAAGCTCCCCATGCTAACCTCTTCACCTTGCCACTGTCCTGACAGGGGGAAAGTAAAAAGAAGCAAAGTGGAAAACTGAGCGATGCATGCACCCTTGGTGGGGCGCGCTGATACGAAACAGCCCATGGATTTTGATTTCTTGCCATCGCTTTCCCGATTTCGCGACAGCTTTACTGAAACTGATACAGTGTAACTGGAAACACTTCGTCTATCTGTCCAGCTGAATACATTCAAAGGTTTTTTTATTGTTTAAGGCTTAACATATGATTATAAATAATATAAAATGGTAGCTATAGTTTGAAAACCCAGCCACTAATAATTCCAACCAGCCTAAGCTATCCAGCTACCCAAACGAACTGCTTATAGGAGAGCCGAAATTTCCACCAAACTGTTTGTTTGTTCCTTGTGTCTCAAGGTGCTGTCACCATTAGGCTTTAACTTGCAATGTCAGTGGTCTTTTCTTCAACACAAAAGAATTGATGTACTAGAGATTCCAAACGAGAACTGATTGCCTATCAGCCTTTGTCTCCACTATTGCACCAACTCCCTCGGTGACCCAAATCTGATTCTTTTGAAAATCAGGTGTAGACAGGTAAAGCCTTGAATCATGACCCAACTCGTAGGGGATAAGCGGTGACTCGGGTGATTCCTGAGTTCGAAAACGGAGCATGCCAGCAAAATATTGCCAATATACATGTTAGTCTCTCTATCCAGCTTTCTGCTGTTTACCGAAAATATTGCGCCATTTTGTGAATATCAGTAAGATCTTTCTCTGTCTTCAAAGAAAACGGAGCTTGAATAACTGCAAATTCTCCATTAAGAATACTGAACTCTTTGGGACCTGTTGTACAAAGCGATTCCTGTGCTCAAACTAGTTTGAATTACAGTTCCACGAAAATCTGCGTCCTCCTTTTACAGGTAACGAGGGCCGGTTGCATTATTGGAAACGAGTCAAAAACAGGGAGAAAAATTGACCGAGGTATGACATGAGCACAAACTTCTCTTTCAATCATGATCGAAAAGTATGAACTGTTGAATCTTTTCAAGCATCTAAGATTCGGAACGGAGAGAACACAGTCCATTGTCCACACCAACAGCTCACAAATCCATGTGTCGATATACGAGGCAGCCAACACTGAAGCAGCTCATTTCCCAAATGTTGCAAAGCCAATAATTTTCAACTACTCTCTAGCATTTGCAAGAAAATGACACAGAGTTGTCATGTTTCTTTTAACATGTGCTGTCCAAGTGTTGCCTACTTAGCAAATTATATGGAAAGCAATGATGGCAGGCACTGAACTGCCGGTCCCATTCAAAAGGAAAAAGAAGAAGAAGAAGAAAGATTAATGGTTTAACAAGGTGCTCATGAAACTGTAAGTTGTTGGGTTATTGACAATATGGCTTCTCCCTTTTCTTTCCTGGGTCAGATGTTTTCAGCTTGCTTTTTGACACGCTTTGTTAGAAAGCTTCTGTATGGTTAACAGCATCTTTATCTTGAAATTTCAGCTGTAAAATCCTAATTTACAAAAGCTGTTCCGTCAGTGCATAGCACAAGAATTTCTCCACTTAAAAGATCTATTTATTTATAAACAGAAAACACTTGTAACCAAGGATTTCTGCTGTTTACAGGTACAATGTAGAGTTGTCTCTCCAAAGATATTACTTTTTTGATAGATGGCTTTAATCCCTCTAGTGCCAGCCCACAGAGATGGGAACTCGAGATCAACATGAAGAGGAAAGGAGAAACATAACGAGATCGAATAAGAGACTTGCTACAGGGTCTTAGACATATCTCACTTTTTCTGTTTAAGCAAATAAAAAATGAAGATTGCATAGCATTATAGGACTCGGAACAATAGTGCTGGCTAACACAAAGCCTGGTCTCCTACCCTTTTAGGAAGGGGTATCTTTGTCTTTTTCGGAAAAAAAAATATTTTTTTGGTTTCCACTTTTGTCCTTCATATAGGAGGGAGACCCTTTTTGCCCATTAAGGGTATTTTGGTCATTTGGCTCTTAAAACACAGTCCCATTCCCATATTAAGGGCCTAAAATATATCCTTCTCCACCAGTAAATGTCAAATGCGAAGAGCTTTGCAATTTGTGACTCAGAAACAGAGACAATATTAACTTCTGCTTTTTTCTTGTAATCAGGTTAAGCAAAATCTGCCAGGAGGGTTATTAGATGGCTCATTCTTTTGCCTTATTCCCATATTAAGGGCCTAAAATATATCCTTCTCCGCCAGTAAATGTCAAATGCGAAGAGCTTTGCAATTTGTGATTCAGAAACAGAGACAATAATAACTTCTGCTTTTTTCTTGTAATCAGGTTAAGCAAAATCTGCCAGGAGGGTTATTAGATGGCTCACTCTTTTGCCTTCTTCCTTTTAATAAATATAGAGTGAGATGAAAGATTTGGTCGGGAGCTTCACCCTGTCGTAAAAATCTGAAACTTTGACCGGCCATCAATTACAATCACCTCCAAACCAAATCTGTTGTTGGGGCCCGCATGCTGAGCACTTTCATGTCTACATTTTAGGGCAATAATATCCTAACTTTAGGAACATAATATACCAATTCAAGCTTGATCAAACTGTAAGATAAGGTACATGGAACAAGGCCCAAAAAGTTTAAAGGATGAGTTCAGCTTTTACGCTTTCTGTCATGTGCTAAACTGGAACTTGGCAGGCCCTTGACTCCTCAGGATCACTGGTTTAATCAGCGCCTTAAGTCAGTTTCATCAAGATAAAAGTTAGGGAAACCGAGTACTGTACTGCCTGCCAATCATGATATGGGCCTTGACCTTTTCAATGAACTCATGAACCAGTGAGGCTTATCATCACTGTAAGTAGTTACAGAAGCCTGCACAAGTAGAACCATGAAGAGTTCATTTGTGTCAATCTCTTGAAGTGAGATGCCCAAAGCTCCGCACAAACAGTGACATGCTTCAGCTGGGAAAGTTGAATTAAGTTTTAAATGGCAATTAATCGACAGTGGTGTAGCAGTTCAAAGGTGATTTCGAATGCCCAAATGTTATTTGTTTGCCAATCAAATTGGAATATCCGTCATGCTGAAAATTTTGGTGGCAAAAAGTCCCCACTTTAACGAAGAAAACAAGAACAAGGGGAACTGGGAGGAAGGAGCTAGTCAGCCATGGAGCAAAGCTTATAACCAACACGAAAGTTAAGGTGGCATGGCTCTTGTGGATTCCATCTGGGCAGCAGTGTATAAAAGAATAGTATTTGCCATCTGGGCAGTAGTGTATCTCAATGTCTAGTTGGGTGATCAGGAAGAGCATATGATCCTACCACTTCATCCTACGAGAGGGCCAAAACACTTACCTTTTCTCTCATCCCCTTGAGGAACAGTCGTGCTATAAGTGATTCGGGATAGGCGCCCGCACTATACTTTAACTTGCATATTAGTGCTTTTTTTTGCAGCAAAGAGAGTTAACATCCCGAGAATTCAAAATGGATACTAGAGAGTTAACATCTCGAGAATTCAAAACGGATACTAGCTGCCCACCTGCTCCATCTCATCCATTGCGTAAGCCCCTCAAAGGTATATCTGAACACCCAGTTGTTGCACTCTTTCCAAATCCACTGACAACAGCTAAAGAGCAGGGGCATTTTAACCATTAATTAGGAACCTAATATCCTAACCTATATCGTTCCATATTGACTTTGCATGTGCAACTCATGTCTAGATCAACCAAGATCAACCTGACAATGAAAAACATGGATTTCTTCTCCTTTTTCTTCACTTTTTTTTTTCTCTTTTAAATTTTCCCCGTGTTATTCATTCCTCTGTCTGCCAAACCATCTCAATCATCCATTTAAGGCATAGATGGTGTAGATCTGTAGGTCCCCAAAGGATAATTTTACGGATTGAGAAGATTGGGTGGGTCAGAAATTTTTTGGACCCTAATTCATAAAGAAAATTATGTTATAAGCAAAAAAAAAAAGAAGGTACCCAAGTTGAAGTATTAATTTCCAGCAGCTACCCACATGTCTCCTTATAATGAGGTGGCCAGCAGTAGAGAGACAAGGTGGCAGTGGTTCTTTTTTTTTTCTCCTCCTTTCTTTTTTTGAAATTTAAGGCGAATTGATATTTGAACAATAGGAGGTGAGAAAGTATCAAGTCTGTCTTCACATGATTAAAGAAATTAAATAGGTACGCACTTCCCCATAGTATATTATTTTGCGTTCGGGGAATGAAAGGAAGAGTATTAATTAAAAAATCTGAAGCCAAAACTTTTCCTTTCATAGAAGATTCCATGGACACCTCAAGACTCGTTTGTGGAATAGAATGCTAAAGAGAAGAGAGGGTTTTCGGTTTTTTTTCCTTCTGCAGATGAAGTAATCAATTGCTCGTTATGAAACTGATGTTGGACCCGATCGCTCGCACATACAAAGTTATGATTGATTGTATCTGGTGTTCGGGTCCTCGGAACTTCAGATCCAAAGCCCTCCGGGAAAGTAACTTTAAAGTCGGAAAACATCCTCTTAAAGCTAACCAGAGTTAACCATCAAAGCTACAGACCTTGTGCTCTCATTAAGGAAGCTTCACTGAAGCTGGTCCTGATACTGCAACTGTTATTTAAGTGGCTTTTCTATTCGGTGAAAATTACGAATTGAGTGTCAGAAGAAACAACGGCGACGCAAATATTTTTCTCGCAGAGTAAATACAGACTATGTACTGGAATTTTACTGGCCAATGCAAAATTTGATCATTCTTTAAGATGCAAAATTTGAAGCTAATTAGGCTTCCTTTTTTGGGCGTAATAACTCAACAAGACGGCTTTCTGGGGCTCGTTACGGATCTAATCCACAGAGGACATGCCCGCTGTACTCCACCAAACTAACTTTGAGGACAACCGTCCCCTAATCGGATTCCAGAAATAGTTGGGTGTGGGAATCATTGGCGTAACTTCACAGTTACAAAAGAGATGCGACAGCTTTTCGTTTTGTAGCCACTACCAACAATTTGTTCTGGATTTCACCTGCTTTGTTTTGCAACGAAAAGTTAAAAACTTTTGTCTTATAATCACCAAAAAGATAATGCAATAAATAAAGTGGGAAAGAGTGGAGTGCGTTACCCAGTAAAATAACAAAATTTTACTTTTTCTTGTAACTTTCAGAAAACCTGATTTTTTTCTTCCTCTTTCATTCGGACTTTTTCCCTCAACAAAGGCACTTTTGGCTTTAAATCTGTGCACGACAAAGGCTAAGAAGATCCATATAGAAAGCAACTCTCTCTCCCTCTCATGAAGTGAGACAAGAAAGCACAAAAAGATTCACCGACTAGTGAAAATCTCCTTAGAGCTGAGAGGAAGAAGCCCCAATGATACCAGCTAAAAGAAGAATGATTAACTCCCATTATAGGTCCGGTCATCACGAGATTTGGTAACACACTACAACCTCAATTCAATTGTTTCAAAAGCAGAGAAAACATTGCCGTCATCAATAGTCATCATTGACATCATCATTCTAGATATTATATGAAACCAATAGAATTCATTAATTGATATTATGAGAAACAACCAGAAATTACATTAAAAATGAATCAAAAATCAATCACACTCAACTCCCACTCCTCATCAGCACACACCCATAATGCATTGATGGTAGGTGAGTGGGGGAACCTGCCTGCCCATGATGACTCAATAAACCACACTTTTCCATCCAAGGTCTTCCCCTTCCTGTCTTTGCAACTCCAACATGGGGGACCCCCACACACAACCCACCATTCCCTCTTCTTCAGCTGACAATTAATTGCCACCCTTGACCTCTTCATCCCTATCTTTTCACCTCATTTTCAACCCCTCCAGAAAAATACCACATATAAATAATAATAATAATAATAATAAAAACAAGCCCAAAAGGAATTAAAAGCTGTAAACAACAAATATCCGAAAAAACACCCGGAACAGATATCGGTAGCTGGGTGTCTTTCCCTTTTTTTTGTTTTTGGTTATCAAGCATCGGAACCCTTTGAAAAAAATACTTCGGGTCCTGCACCACTCAAACAACTCTACACAGGCTATACTATTTTCCCATCTTTACCACTTTTTTTTTTCTTTTTTATTACTATGACCATCACTTATTTTTCTGCTCTTAGTTCAGTCTTCTCCTTTTGTTGGAGGAAGAATATGAAGGTGAAGAAGAGACTGCTGAGGATCCTTCGTTACGCTCCAACACTGTAACGGGACTTTGAGGAATGGTGACTCTGAATTTTGGTGGAGTCATGGACGCGCTCCTATGGTCACTTTCAGTCAAATTATTTTGCATCAGTCTACAACAGTTGCTTATGCTATCCTGTAGAAAACACGGTGCAACAATTTATATCTGTTACTGTAGTTTTGTAGTTCTCGTTCTTTCGAAACATCCGTCGGTGAAACATTTTTTTTCCAAATTCCTTACGCCCCTTAACCGTAAGACGACAAGAATGGCGATTTTAGCCTTACCTTGTCCATTCCAGTGCCCCAAGATGCAGCACTTCCATGATCAGTCCTAGCAAGATCTGGGATCTCATCAGCAGAACGAAGAGCAGCAGCGGCAGCTATGGACGACGGTCGAAAGTCCCCGAAATCAACCACTACAATCAAGCAATTAAGATCGTCAGAATTAATTGTTGCTTCAAGAAATATAGGATAATAAACATGACCAAGAAGGATTAATTTGCTAACAAACTAGGTGCGGCAGGACTAAAAGCAAGTTGAGGGGCAATAATTTACACGAACAAAAGCAAGCAACCATACGTGTTCTTCCACTGGGCTTAGATAAGATGGTAGATTTGTCCATTCTTTGTACTATTTATTTGGCCTCAAACAGAGGTTAAAGACACTTTCGTTTTCATGGGGCCAAGGATGATATACGCGTTCGGCACACGAAGAAAGGACTCATAAAGGCACTCCAGTGCCGGTTATGATGCGAGAATTACCTCGGATTGTATCAAGAATTAGCTGGTTCGCACGGGATACAAGAAATCTCGTGAACAGTCGGCTCGAATCGATCTTCCGAGCGAACGTATCAATGAAATTGAAAGGCGTGACAGATCGCAGCTTCCAATTCAGCTTGGTCAGGATCAGGAGCTCCATTCTGCAAATGGTGCGGGGTTCAAAGATGAATTTTGTTTGCCCAACCTGTAAAAAAACAAAACCACCAAAAACTTATTCAAAGAACGTGGGAAGTATAGGCTGAATAAAGTTTTATAAAAATTACCTGCAGATCTACCAGAGAAGGGACTACTGTCTCCTCCATTTTAGCAGCTAGTGACAAGCAAGCTACCGATAACAGTTGCAGTGGCCATCCATTTGCTTGCTGGTAAACAGATGAAGAAAAACCCGGATGAAAAACAAGCAGATAAAGATCGTGAAGCAAAGAATACAAAGGCATTACCAATAGAGCAATTTTCAAACCGCGATTGTTGCAAATTTTTGGCAAAGGGTTAAAATTTCATATTTAGGAGTGGAAAGAATTAAAAGAAAGGATTTTCTTGACCTTCGATAACTGAGTCACACCCCATTAAGAACTTTTTTTCCTTTTTGCCCCTTTAAGAAGGGTGAAAAGGCAAAGATTCTATCCAAGGGCCTTTTGGGTTTTAAACTTTTCTCATTTTCCCCACACCCCCACAACTGAAAAAAGAAACGGGTACACAGTCCCGGGGCCCAGAGATGCTCCACCCAATGCCAAAAACAGTTCATGAATATTGAATTGTGGGTCCAACCAACCATAGCAGACCGCTCCCACCGAGCCATTGTTCTGTAGTAATAAACTAACCTAGAAGGACGTGAGAATTGGTCGCCCTGCATCGGTATTAAATTGCAAGAACAGTGAGCATATTATACCTTCTAATTTGACCAACATAGCTACCTTACCTAAAATACAAGCAAACAGCAGCACTAATCCAGTACCTCTACAGAAAGCAAGTATGAAAATCAGATGTGACGTTTAGAATTACCAAACTTCGGAAAGATACTTTTTTTAACATTGAAAAGAAGCAAAACTGTACACATAACTCGACCAAGATATCCATCGGTACTGCATGAGTGCAAGTGCTTATTTATTGCATTCCACTCATGCGGAGAGCAGAAACTGGCAAAAACCGTATCCTCATTATATAAATCTGTCATTGCATCTCCACTACTAAGCGAGAGCGCCACGATCATCAAATACGAACTTATGCCTAACATAGACATGGTGTTCTATATAGCCCACATAAAGTTTCATTCTTTCCAGAAAGAAAAAGGATCGAAACGTGGTAGGCTTCCACGTTGCAGCAAAATGCAACGTTACTCAAGAAAATGGAAAAGCCTAGAGAGAGGAAAAGCTCGGGTGTTTGGTCAATTTCGTAATCAAACAGCGCCAACGCTTTGCAGAGGCGCGGCGCAGGATATCGAGACGCACGAAACCATGCATCTCCTCTTCTTTCAACGCAGTTTTCCAGTAGACAATTATAAAGATGCCTCTCGATATTATGCCAAGAGCAGCGATTCAGAACGGCCTACCACTCTGCCCTCAGGAGTAAAAATTGTGGACGAGGAACTTCAGTATGTAGATCAGCGATAACACGAGTCGGCAGATGAGACGAAGTGTTTCAACTCAAACATTTAATTGGGTGTATGCCCACAAAACAAGCGGACTTGGCCGAGCCTCCTATGCTCGAGCAAATACAATACAATCATATGAAAACGATCCTCTGGCGTGTCCTCCTGTCAAAAAAAATTCAGGAAAAACGCAAGTTTTCCTTGTATCTGATCCCAGATAGCCATAATAATTTCTCATAGTAACAGCAACTATGCCATTTTTTACTACGTTAGATTTAAGTTGTAATTGTAGGGACCGCATGACCATATTCTGAGATTGAAGACCCTCCCAAAAAATATGAAATCCGCTGCTCCATATGGAAAATATTCGCTTCCAGCCGTTGGTATTTCATTAAAAACAGGAGATAAAAAATGGTCATCAAAAAATAAAACTTTCTTTTTGGTGAGAAATTATGAGGGAAACGGTAACAAGAAGGTGCCGCCAGACGAAGGAAAAAAAAACAAATAAAAAACGAAAAAAGGTAATTCGACCACAGGCTGTTTTCAGAATGACATCCAATATCGCCACGATATTTTTTACTAAAGAAAACAGCAGCAACCACTGGACGATTTATTGACTGAAAATCGCCGATAACGTATCTCTTTCATCAAAGCTAATAAACGACGACAGAGACCGGGAAAGACGATAGACGACGACGATTTTTCAATCGGACTGCATATTCGTCACCATCAACTACGATAACGATTAAAACGGACAAAAAGGAACAGAGTACGGTAACAATAATTTGATAAACTCGTCGATTCTGAATCGCCGAATAATACGATCCAGGACCAGATGGAACAGAAAAAGTGACTATTTTCCTTTGATAAAAGGCCTTTTACATCAATTAGAAATAACAAAGATAATAAATAGGACGAGACGATCGCCGCAGCCGATTTTGTTGAATCAGCCAGAACACTCGACGTTATTATCCACAAAAATAACTATGAAAAAAGTGGGAAAATCATGATGAAGGAAGCCGATTTTTCACTTATTTTCCGACGTTAAACGCCAAAAAGTGGCCATAGACGCAGCAAAAAATGAAGGTAAAGAAAAAGAGAAAAAACGGTCATCACTTGTAGTCGCCGATTCAACGTCGCCACTGCGAGAATGCAGCGACTAAGAGCAAAAATAGAACGAAGAAGAAGACAGACGGACGAACATACTCACGAAAAGCCGTTTTATTACGTTAAACGCCGATCGGATACCAGAAAGCGAGCGAGAGGGATGATTACCGGCAAGCAATGAACGGACAGGAACCGATCCATGTAGTTAACGGCCAGGTACGCCGTCAGGGGACTGAAACTGTAGTACGAGCGAACCTGCAAATCCACCGGATTCCGGTCACCCTAACGCCATTACGTCCATCAGACGGCAACAAACGAACGGATGAAGCGGGTTATTGTTTTTACCTCAAGGATCCAATCGACGGCCTCCCGCCGAGCGGAGGCCTCAAACGGGCGGCTCCTCAGGCTGGCCGGGAAACCGATCCCTGGCAAGAACTCACCCTCGAAGCCTAGGAACACCGCGACCGACTCGTCTTCGTCCTCATCGTCATCCACTGTCGCTGGAAAATCAGTCTCGGACGGGAGAAAGGCGCATTCGTCTGAGTCGACGAAGCTCGCGTCTTCTCCGCACAGGAGATTCTGGAGAGACATGGCGTCAAGGCAACCCTTCCACCTCCCCCTATGTTCATGCTCTTTAGTATTCCGGCGAGTCGAACGCCGCCATTTTTTCAAAGAAAATCGGTTATCCGGAGGTTCTCGCGTCTCTTAACTGCAAATTTTGGTCCGAAAACAACCGCGTCCTTTTCCCGTTCGACGGAAACTATGGTGCCGGCGGAATTGACTCGGCGGCTACAGAAGACGAGAGCAACTCCAAGACTGCACTCACTCTCCCCTTTTATCCGTGGCATGGCTGCTCCCAGATGACAAAGGAGCCCTTCACCATCCCGTAGATAACAAAATACTTCTCACGCTTACCAAAATTACCCTTCATTTGTCATCATATGACTTTACTTCTTTTCGTGCAATTTTTTTTACTATACACTAGATTAAATTTATGTCACATGCTTTATTTTATGATTATTATTATATCCATCTGTTTCAAAAATTAGACAATTTCATAAAATTATCTTGCTGCTAAATAATTTTTACAGACCCTAAGAATCTTATGCAGCGCCAAGTTGTTTGTATGATTTATTAGGTTATCAACATTTAATTTAGTCACAATCTGCAATTAGAAGTGAAAAGTAAATTCTACGAACGATACGTTTACACGAGGACGCTTCTGTAATTTGAACGCCATTGGTATTTTGATGTCAGTAGCCCTCGGCTTTCGTATGGGAAAAGGGCATCGTGGTAATTAAAGGATAAACTAGGGGGCGTAGATGGATAGCTCCTAAATGGAGCCCCGGGGGGGGGGGGGGCATTTTGGTTATTTGCCTGAGGGTGAGGCCAAAATCCTTTTTCCCGCTAAATTTGGTGGCTCCGATCGAGATCCCCTCCGGCTTCCCGCTCCCGCGACCACACCGCGGTAAAAACGAGAGAGGAGAGAGAGTGGGAGGGTAAAAGAAAATAAAAAGCGGGAGAAAGAAGTAATCACAGTAAAATAAGAAAACTTATTGTACGTAAATACCCTTCCGCTGTGCCCCCCCTTCTCGTCCTGCGTGAGTCAAACCCCAGGACCGTCAATGCTGCGATGTACCTCCGCCAAGTTACGAAAATACCCGTGAACTCAGGTCTATTTCCGCGCCGAAGGAGTTCGAGTTGGTGGGAACGAAGGAAGAGGGTTAGGTGCTTTTTCGGTATCCTGCGGAGTTAATTTATTCCCCGAAACTGACAGGGTCTGTTCTCGTACTTTGACTCAGGAAGAATCAAGGAGCCTGCCCCTCGGGACACGTGTCGAGATCTGAGGAGCGCGACGGAACCATCTATGGCTCCCCGACTTCCTCTCTGTTTACAGCTGTTATCCAACGAAGGTGAAAGGATAGAGCGATCTTTTGGTTTTTACTGCTTGGATTTACCTTCCCCGGAAATGCCGATCGTGTCCCCCCAGTTCCCGGCCCCTTCTGTTTACCGCAACCCACTCTTCTAGATGCCAAGACCTCCGGATCGGATCCAGACGCATATATGTTCAACTCGACCCGTCAATGACAACGAAAATGGATTTTTTTTTTTTTTTTTTTTTTGCATCGTCTATATATGCGCCTACCAACCAAACCATCTTAAGAAGGTCACAAAAGCCCTAGCTATTCACTGCTTAAGATTTGAGAGATTTTATTCCGTTTTCTTTTCAATTTTGATAAAACAATAAGCAGAAAATGGACACGGTGGTCAAGGCATCAAAATTGTAAAAGCTGTGATCAACTGCCCCCCTTGAATTCCCCAAATATATTATCTATTTTAATATACTTGTTAAAGGAAAGTCCTACTAGTAGGCGCTATTTAGCAGTCCCTAATTGAGAAAAAAACATTAAGCTCCACTTTGATTTGATCCGTGTACATTGACTTGGTCGGCCCCGGAGAAGCGGGTCCCGGGTCTTCACTCGTCTTTCCATCAACTCAGCCCAAACCAAAGTTGTGGATCTTAACTCGAAGCAGGCCTCCCTTTTTTTCCTTTATAAGTTGGAGCCAGCCAGACATCTACCAGTTTATGCCCTCAGATAAACTTTTCTCAGTCATCTCTTAACTTGGAAGACCACTAACCCCAAGATCCCATTTTGGTTCAACGGATCGTCCTCAAAGCAATTCCAGATCCGAGTAGGTTACACTATGGTAGAAATATGGATCTAGGTGGGGAGTTATTTAAACTACCAGCCGACACTTGCATGGTTGAGCGAGAGACAGTGGATGCGGTCCCGTTCCAAGGTCCAGACCCGTCCCATGTCCCGTCAGACCAGGCATGTGGTTGGTGTGATTGCTTGTGGGTCAGTCGGGAATGTGTCAGTTTTGGTGGGGTTCGATTCTTAACTCGGACCCGTGCTATCCATTGTTAGATAGACCCGGACTCTAGCTTGGTCCACATTTTGCTCCATGAGTGCTCGGGTCTTTCTCATTTGGATGTGGTAAGTCGAAGTCCATACCCAGATCCAAAAACGTGAGATTGAGCAGCTTTTTGACGTGAGGATTGCAGTTACTGAACGCAGCGATGGACAGGTCAGTTAGTCCTCTGCATGGTCAGACCATCGGTACCGTTGGGTCCGAGCAATTGATGACTGGACACAGGTCGAATGGTCAAACGTTCAGAGCCGAACCACCTTTAGCCAGACGCGGTCCGGCTGGCAACAGGAACATAAAATATAAAAACTAGATTGTCGACTACACCCTCACTCCTTGTCCACAGAACGGAGTCACAAACACGTTTATGTCAATCAAGCTATTAATTATCAACTTAAGTGTGCTTTATGCATAGCAGTACAAATGAAGATTTTTTTTTTTTTTATTGCCATATTTAATATATTATAAGTGAGAATAAACCTCATATAAGCTATGAGCGCAAACTTACTAGCTAGGACACCAATAACCTTGTTAGGCATAGTTTGGTTTGTGATGATTCAAAGGGGAGCTGCTAGGATAAATGCATCTATAGCGGTGGAGGGGGAAAAGCTTTTGTAAGAAAAGCACTAACGTCCAAACTTTTAGTTTAAGAACAAGGACTAATATGTATAATGTAAAAAAAGTTAAAAGAGGGTATCAGCCTTCACTGAAATTGAAGTATATTAGGAATCGTCCAATATAAAAGGCGTTCAACCATTACTGCAATTCCAATAGAACATCAAGGGGAACGAAAGATTTGGAAAAAAGGCTTTATTGGTACACGCTTGTTAAGATTCGTGAGAATAAAAGATTTATATATTGTGGGCATCTTAGACTCTTGATTTAACTAAAAGGTGTAGCGTAGTTGGCCGGGCCGATTGCACATGAAAAGGTGTGTCGCTAATTTGGTGTCTTGAATCGGCCCTAAACCCAACAAACATAGAGAAGAAGAGATATGAAGAGAAGAGAGATTCAGCCTTCTTTTATAAGCAGAAGTTGCATATGGAAATATTATGTGTCCTTTTGTCACCGTCTTCATTTAATTTCTTTTAATTCTTGTTGTGAAAGTTGGAGGCCTAAGGCCCAGCAGTATTTTATGGAACCTTATTTGGTTTCATGATTGAAGGACGCGAGGACAGACTGACGGGAACGGCCTGTTCTGAAATTGAGTGACAAGCCCTGCTTCTCTACGGAGTGGCCTTCTGTGGGCCCTTCGATTCGTATGGTGAACGTTGAAACGAAGCAACACGCAATTATGCAAACTCGACGACGAAAAACTGGGAAAAGAATGGTGACTGCGTGTTCCATGGGTATGACGTGCAGCTGGAAAACGGAACGCTCTGTTCCACATGTTCTGCTGTACCATTCAATGCGCATATGACAGAAGTAGACCCCATTTGTTCTTGGAGCCCAGCAGTTCGTTGTCGCAGGAGGCTAAGGATCAGACAGCTGGCCATGGGACCAATGGCAGAACTTCGTCGTGTTCTCTCAAACACCTAGAGATAGTAAGGTTTTTTTGTTTTTCACCGCTCAGTCAGTTTATTATATTGTAGAAGAAGAACGCATTGAAATGTGACATTGATCAACTCATAAATTTGAACCCAAGTCCCTTTTTAAGGTGAACAGTTAATGCCGGAGCTAGAAAATTTTATCAGAGTAGCACTAACCTTAGTGGGTTTAGTGTATGTGGGCACTGACACGAGTTTGATGTGCGCACCACATCTGGCTGAACCTAGGTCCAGCTCCCTCATAATAATTTTTTTTTTTTTTGCGGGCTGGTGTGGGCAGTGGCCCACACGTAGCTCCGCTTCTGTGGAACCTAACTTTACTTTCACAGGAAAATATATCCACAAGACCCAAACCTTATTGAAACCCGTTGGAAATTAAGCCAGAACATTCATATAATGCCTTTGTTCTTCATCTTAAAGCGTTTTCCTTAATTTTATAACAGCTATAGATATGCCACAACGACTGCAAAATCTTTCTATGTTTTTACAATCAAATGATATTGCAAGTTTTGTGCGGAATTTAGACAAATATTAAATAGACAAATAAAAACAACTTCCTCATTTCCAACATTTTCTGCAAAAGCGATAATAATATCCCAGCATGATTAAAAGAATGGCTTAAGGGAAGGAATTCTTGGCTGCCAATTAAGTGAAGGATCTCTCAGTGCATGGAGAAAGCCATGAAGAAGAAGACAATTGACTGATGGGAGGCGTCCCTTTCTGCTGATTCAAACGTGCCCCAAATCAAACGCATAATGTATCGAACTTAGAAGCATGAAATATAAATAAAACCAAGCAAGTGCTGATAGTAACAACTCGATGGCCCTACACAGGTTTTGTAAACAACTAACAGGGGAAAGTTTCAAGTGCGAATCTCCACGCATTGAAACCAACAATAAATAATAACACTATCAAAACCCAAACCCTAGTTGGGCTCCAACCTAACAAATCTTTATATGCTCTGAATCTTTCTTCTTCTTTTTAAATTGGCAACCTAACAAAAAGATCTCTTTTTCATTAACCATGAGCATTTTGGTCATTAAACATATTCCCGCACAAAAAAGATGTGCACTGGCGTGTGCATATAACCAGCTTCGTGTTTGATAGCCTTGAATTTTTGAGATATGAAGAGGCGGATCTTGAATGGGGCAGTAGGTGAAATTCTTTAATGAAGCAAATAGTGGATTTGACAACAGTGGACTTGAGATCTGCATTACGTCATCAACTCTGTGTCTGTGGATCTATAATTCGAGGGGGGAGCCGACTAAATGTGGCCTGTGGTTTTAAAATCCTTGTGAATCTTTCCTAGTCTCGGATCTCAATCATAGATAGACAAAGAGTGCCGTGGTTTACTTTTGATCGAGAGAGAGAGAGATCAGAGATTCATACCATCATGACCAACACAATCCACATATATAGATACCATCATAGCCAACACACCTTTGATTCACATACTTTAGCTAGCCCCTTCAAGAACAACCCCGAAATCATGTTTCACATTTTGAAATTAAATACGACACAATATCTTTGGCTCAGCTTCATGTCATCAAGTTGGAAATAATGTCAATTTTCTACTATCAAGATTTAAATTTTACAACTTGTGGTGTTTACTCACACACATGCGTGCACACACACGCTCGATAATTTATTAGGACGAGATGGGTACATCCCACATCATTCTACAGTTGAGAGGGTGTTTGGTAACAAAAACATTGTGTTGTTTTGGAACACAGTGTTTTATCAATGTATTCCAAAAAATGGACACAATCATGGAACGTTAAGTTACAAAGAAACACAGCATTCCTGCTACCAAATGGCCTCTAGAGTAACAGTTGTTCATTCCACACACCATCTAGCCCTGGAGTTTGATCGCAACAGTGGCGGCAGCTGCGCCACAATTAGATTGAAGAATGCAGACAATGTTGAACATTCATGGGGACATCCGAAAAGCAATGAAACGACTCGGCTTCATATGAAAATATTGCCTGTCCTACTTTAATGATCAAGTTCCAGACACAGAATCCACCAGTTCTACACCTCCACGGAAACTAGAATCCAGCTACGGCCAAATGATGTCAGTTCTTTTTCACCACAGTCTTCGCATGTGACTCCTATTTCCTTCAAAATAATTACCATGCATGTCACCTCGCAGTCTTGGATATATGACTATCTTGTCTATGAGAGAGGGAATAGTATTCCTACCAGCAGCTTTCTCAACATACAGAACCAATTATATGAGGGAATACAATGACATGATTTAATTTGCTGTAGTTACTTTCTCATGCGATTCTGTTTCGTATATGACAAGGAACCAGAGCTCTGCAGGCGTGCGACAATGGAATTCTCCTGAAGCGATGATATTCCCGTAAAAATCTCCGCCTCCTTGAGTTCTATTCGCCATGGAAACAGTTTCATACCAATTCAATTTCACGCTAAATAGTAAATACAACAGGTGTTTGGGAAATTAAACTCTTGGGCAGTTCGTGCCGGCGCACGGCTATCCTTTCACACGTCGCCGGAGAAAATGGATAGCACTTTCACAGGAAAACTAGACAAAACAAAAGGATCCAAAACAAGAAGAATGCTGGATTTCGTGGCATTATTCTCGAGGGGCATCAGCATTTATGTCCTGTTTTAATGCACTTGCTTGTGACAATCACAATTTCCTAAGAATAACTTTACATGGATGGACGGATCCTCCCCATGAAGACAAATGGCAGGAAGTAGACGTATAAATTCGTTACTTTTTTCGCCTGTACATGATTAACAATTAGACATTCTTAGTCCTCATTCGAAGGTCTAACAAATTTCCATATTCAAGGATAAAAAATTTCAGGGAAGTACTGCAGCAACGATATGATTAACACTTACAAATTGTTAAACTAACGCTCCTAATAATATAATCGTATATTTGGATATTCTCTAATCCTAACGCTTCCACTTTATGAATATGGGACATATCTGTTCCAACTTCTTATCTTTAGTGCTGAAAATGGTGTGTGTGTGTATATATATATATATATATATATATATATATATATATATATATATATATATATATAGAACTTTAGAAATGGCACTAAGGCCAATTGGCCCAAGATAGCCGCCAGTAAAGTGTTATCCACTCCTTTTCCTTTTGTTTCTTACAATTTTATTTTATCATTATTCTATAAAATGATAAAAGTACCAATGCATGGCAAGTATTCATGAAATAATTGCAAAGGGTAAAGGGAGTGGCTACAAGCCTACATCGCCAAACCTATAGTCACTTTAAGATTTCTTGTCCAACTTTGTAACCATGCAGCTTTTTCTGCATAGCGATTAGACCAAAGTTGTTTTAGCTTCTGAAATTGGTTCTTCTTCTTCTTCTTCTTTTGCTGTTAACTTTATGGTAAAACTTTTTTAACTAAAAATGGATGCTCTGCAACTCAGACAAATGGCTAGGTGTGTGAGAATCGGGGAAACATGTTTTCAGAGTTCAGGAATCTGATCAGTTTTACGATTGTCTGATTATCACCAGTTTTCTACGAATGTTTAGAAGCCTTCACATGAAGGTGAAGGCGATTCTGATCAGACTGAACGTTAGCGCGTCTTTGGATCCCGAGACCTAGCTGGCACCGAACATGCAAACACAGTTCAAGCTCCATGTCAATATGGAACCAGATCCCGATATTAAGGGAGGGAGGCCGATGAGATCAGTCAGCAGCCTTAGTCTGTCAGACTATTCTCCAATAAACAAATAATATATGTGTATATACATATATATATATATATATAAGTTGGTGGACCAGAGAGACAGCGTCGTATTATTGTTATTAATGAAAAAAGAAAAGTTTGTTTGAACAGAAATTCAAATCAAACACTTTCTGCGGAAAACACAGTCACAGACAATGAGTTGCGTGTGCTGTTCACTGCATGCAACACATGTACGCCAAAAAAAAAGTAGGGAATAGGAATATTTTGGAAATTATTTTAAAAACATGTTCTTTTTAGTTTTTTAACTTTCTTTATTTTTCTTTTTTGTTCTTAAAAGTGTGTTTTGTATTAAGTAGATGTATTTTTGTCATTAATCATACTGGTGCATGAAAATTTTGTGCATATACATAACCCACTCCGGTCCGGAAAGCACATTGGTTATGTTTGGAGAGCAGATTGCAGTGGTGCCTTCCATAATTAGGCGTGTTAATGGATCAGATTTAGACTGGATATTTGAGTGAATTACTTCAAATTAAAAACTGGATATGAGAGAGAATTTAGCATCCCATTAACAAATCCGAGCGGGTTCGAGTTTAGGAAGTGACATTGGATCGAATCTAGCTTCAAACAAATATCTGATCTGATAATAAGCATCAAAATGGACGGTCAGCTTTTCTTACATCCAATCTTCATACATTTTCAAGTTCATAACATCTCACAATGCAGTTCGGATTTAGCTGTGAGTTTAAAGTTAGATTCAGATATAGCATTGGACCTTTTTTTCATCGGCATTCAAAGCCAAATATGTAAACATCCAACAAATGGGATCTGGTAAAGGTTAAATTAAAAAAAAGGGGCGGAAAATAGAAGAAAAGAAGATGACGTTCAAGGTTGGATCAGATCAGAGTTCAAATCTGTTCGTACGTGGTCAACTAACTGGACTGATGGCCTGAAGCGACTGTAAAATGTCGTCAGATCAGGAACACGCCCTGGTGTAGCACAAACGCAACGCAGTCCATTAATACCTGCGTACCCATCGTTGGGTGCTTTGAAAATACAGTCACAAATATCTTCATTGTTTATGCTCGTAAGTTACTGTAGGATGTGATATTATCGAAACATTTTGGTTACAGATGAACTATCGTATTTTTTCAACATTTTAAGCAATACACATCCGCCTTCCAAAAGGATTACTCCCACACATATTGGTTGGTGCGAAGATCTGCATAAAATAAGCAATGTTGTATAAGCATGATAAGAAACAAGGATCCTTTAGTTGTTGCCTCGCAATAGGAACATTTCGAGAATATTTTATAAGGATGCCCAAAGATTGAGGCAAGTTCATGCAATATTAGGTATAATGTTTCAAAAATCTGGTTTAATTTTTACAGCAGATTCATGGGATACTCACATAGTGTTTCTTGCTGCCAAACAACGTTTTAAAATCTTTGGTGCATCACTAGACAATTTACTTAATGTTTTTTAAGTGATTGATAAATTTATAACATGTTAATGGTTAGTTGTTACTTCATTTATGTGAAAATCCTAAGCTATTAGGCCCTCGTGTACCAAACTTTGATATCGATTCCAATGTGATCGTTGGAGATTGAATTGCAAATGTATAAGCTAAAATGTATTTTCAAGAGTCCGATAGGCCCCTCAAATGAGACAAAGAGTTTTGTTTAAGTAAAATAATTTGTTTCCCTCTTTCTTCCCCTCCCCCTCCTTTGGCAGACATTTTGGACTCCTTAGGATGAGTTTTCTCAAGGCTACGTCGAATTCTCGATACAACAGCCTATCTTCTTTATTTACAACTTCACTGATTTATACCAGATGGTATTCTTGGAATCAACGACCTAAATGATTTCCATTAAAGGATTTCCGAGAGGGTTGGTAGCTAACTTCATTACGAGATGCACTTGCAAAGCTGTAAGCACGTCGATTCAGGTTAACAATGTGAAATACTGTTCTACGCTCTCGTTGATTTTTTACGATCATTGGATCTTACTGAATCTTGTCAGTGATAAGTAAAGGCAACGATCCTTGGCTTCTAAATCTAACATCTTTAAGATGGTAGTAGGCTACCCATCTTGCATTTATTTGTCTCTATTGCTTTCGTCTTGGGTAGGAGGCCGGTGGTTGATCTGATTCAAATTCTCAACTCCAATGCCTTAACCCCTATAAGTAGATAGAGTTTAATTTTAGGAATTCTCGGAGACATATTTCACTATTTCTCACAGCTCCTATTTATTAAAATTTGTTCTCTTACTCTTAAACAACTAACGTGATTTTGTTGATCAAGTTCCAACGAGGCATTCTCACTATAAATACAAGGATCAACACAGTGAGAAGCTGGGAATCTGGTTAATGGCTTTTTTACAGGTTGAAAACCCAAGATCAAATCCTAACCCGGTGTTGTCCTTGTGGGTCAAGGCTCTCCTGGGATTATCCAACGATCTATAGAAGTGGACTCACCATTAATTGGCCTAAGTCCCAATGAAGCTGTTGAGAACCAACTCTTGCTATGAACTTTGGATTCATGTAGATATTTCACAGCAACATTGGAAGCTTGGATTCGGAACACAACAAAAGTGTTTGGGGACCTAAAATGACCAAAAGCACTCATGACAAGAAAAAAGTTAAAAGAAAAAGACGAGCACTCTCTTTCACGAAGACTAAATTGCCTCTCAAACAGTGAAGTGACGGCAACCAAGGATCGCAATCAATGGTAGAGCCAGAAATTTTGCGTTGAACAGCACTAATTCAAAAAAAAAAAGTGATAACCTTTGGGGCAATGTACATGAGTAAATAGTTAGAAGGTACCAATATGAAAAAATAAAAAAAAAATTGCCCAGACCTACCTGCCTTTAGTAAATTCACCATTGGGGTCCAATAGCGAAGTTGGTTACATACAAAGGTGCACCATTAGTAGGTAGGTCCATGTGCATAAGTGGTACTTCTCTTGAGAGTGGACCAGAAAGACACATGTTATGCACCGAGGGCTGTACTCCGATGCTCATAACTACCTCTTGTCCAATAGAGATAGAATAACACACACATACCACAGTGTGGACATGGATCAGAAACTACATGGCTAGATGACATGTGGGACCCGGGTCCGAATGGGTCCGGTGGACCAATTGGTCTTGAGTGAGAAAATTGACAGGAACTCCCGGACAGAGCTCTCCCTGTTTTCTTAGTCACCTTCACGTGTTTGGTTTGGTACATACCAATAGCAACTTGCTTGTCTCGTTCAATGAGACAATTAAGACTAGTGATCACTTTCTAATTATACACCTCTTTAGACTACCGTGGAGCCTTTATTTCCTAAACCACCAAGTCATCACGTGCCATTCAAATGGTTCAATGAGTTCTCGAAAGACAACAATAGTCAGTTTTGTACCAGCATATTAAATCCAGAGGGAAAGAAAGACAAAGTACAAGTGCGACGACGGGTTAGTGGTGCCAATAAGTTAAGCGGTAGGTTTGTCTGGGATGCCCATGTAGCTGTTTGTTTTTGAGGGCAACTATCGAGAGGGACATAATATTTGTCCAAACTTTGACAATGGGTTTTCAAACAAGTGAATGCGTTTGAAACACGTATGATAAACAATTATTATAACGTTTATTCTTTGTGAGAATGTATAATATATGGGTGAAACGAGACATTAAGCTCGTCTTCTTATGCGTCGGCATGTTCGAGAAGAAGAAGTGGAGACAGTGAACATGAGTTACATGATCATCAATCACATGAAATTAGGATAAGATATATATTGCAACTCAGACGTGAAGTGACAATAATTAGTTCTAATTGACATCTCCGATCAGTGTAAACTGCATTTCAAACAATAGCAATAATAGCATGTTACTGCTTGTTTTAAAAAGTGAACAAATTCATAAAACACTTTTTGAAATGAAATGTCCCATGAATCTAATCAATTTTTCTGTTCGGTTCGATGCATGAAACAACAACGTAATGTTAATGTTATTGTTCCCAAACAACCCCTTAAGTAATTACCACCGGCGCTTATCCTTTTTGGAAAAACAAATTTTATGAATTTTCTTCGTAGGAAAGCAAGATTGTTCATCTTTAGTCCATCTCCTCCTTATTCACCTCCTCCACTTTGCCAACGAATGGGACGCTTGGTGTTTCGTTCAGGGGAGGTGAAGTGTCATTGTTAAGGTACGGCAGAGATGACTGAGATCACAACAAATAGTTTCCTGAAGGCATCAATAGTTAATTTCCCAAATCCATTTATACATTTAAGATGAAATCGCATAGTACTATAGCTAAAAGCTTTGATCATATGTTGTAAATAATGCCAACAAAGGAGTTAATTGCTGAAACTTTACTTATTCAACTGTAGTTTCATAATCTTATGAAAGATGTATTGTACTAGTATGATCTTGTGTGCTATGAGCAAGAAAAAGAAAAAGTGTCGTTAACAGAACTCACATATAATGGTGATGCTATTATTCCCTGCCCAGTACGTGCTGCATTTGAAAGAAATATTGTCAAGAGGTACGTAGACTGTCGGTAATTAGTGCAACTGTTGGTAATAAGTAGTCTGCCCAACCACGCCCAGATTTGGGGTTGAGATTTCAATTTTCTTAAGGGCGCGTTTGTTTCATCCTGCCGTGATTTCTAGATTCATAGATTTAAAGTCGAAACCTTTCCACCTGATAATTAATTACACTCTTAACGTGCAATTACAGAAATCCATTGAGAAGCACATTTTTAGTGCAACCTCAAGACT
The DNA here is from genome assembly GCF_008831285.2 of Nymphaea colorata. Taxonomy (NCBI): domain Eukaryota; kingdom Viridiplantae; phylum Streptophyta; class Magnoliopsida; order Nymphaeales; family Nymphaeaceae; genus Nymphaea; species Nymphaea colorata. The sequence continues at coordinate 18,556,496 of NC_045140.1, forward strand.
CCAAACACAACTTAAACAAACGAATTATGAAAAACGATATATCCAAATCCAAGAGACGCTCGGCCCGATAAATTTTACACTGGGCTGAGCCCGATCGGGCAGGTCCAGTTGGCTTGCTTCGAGGCCCTCGCCTGGGTCAGGCAGGTCTCAGGCAGACCTGGGCACTCAGCCGGGCTACTGACTCGGGTCCGAGCCCGAAAAAACCCAAACCGAGTGGGCATGATAACTTTTAAATAATATTTTTTTATTATAAATATATATTTTATTATTAAAAATATATTTTATATTTTAAAAAATTATTTTATATTTAAAAAAGTAAATTTTATTATAATCGGGCCAGATCGACTCAAACCCAAGTTTCGAGCATGGAACCCGAACAACGGGGCCGGCCGATGCCCATACCCGGCAGCGGCTCGGTGACGCTATTCAGCTGAAAACGATGAAATCCCGATCCGATAAAGAACCGATCCATTGATACCGCAAGTTCCGAAAGGACCAGGTCGTTCGAATTCCAACGAAAGCCCTAACTCTTTCCCCTTTCCCTCCACCCCCTTCCTCTCTCTCTCTCTCTCTCTCTCTCTCTCTCTCTTCGAGCAGCCATGGCCAACGACACCCCAAATCCATCCGTCACCGCCACCGCCACCGCCACCGCCACCGCGGCGGCCGCGCACACCACCACCACCACGAAAAACAACAACAACAAAGAGAAGCCAACTCGTCACCCCAGGAAGCGTTTCTACAGAGCAAGAGCCCATAGCAACCCCTTGAGCGACTCCCACTTCCCCGTCCCCGTCACCCCCTCCCACTTTGACTACTCCCTCCACTTCACGTTGCCGACGCCGCCTCCCTCCGACGACCACCACCACCTCGTTCGCTTCGCGGACGTTGGCTGCGGCTTTGGCGGCCTCCTCGTCCAACTCGCCACCCTCTTCCCCGACACCCTGATGCTCGGCATGGAGCTCCGAGACAAGGTCAGCGAGTACGTCAAGGAGCGAATCTCCGCACTCCGGTCGAGCAACCCTGGTCAATACGGCAACATTTCCGTCATTCGCACCAACTCCATGAAGTACATCCCCAACTACTTCGTCAAGGGCCAGCTCACGAAGATGTTTTTCCTATTTCCCGATCCCCATTTCAAGGAGAAGAACCATCGGCGAAGGGTCATCAGTCCCTTCTTGCTTGACGAGTACGCCTACGTTATGCAGGCTGGTGGCATTCTCTACACGATCACTGATGTGGAGGAGTTGGGGGTTTGGATGAGGAAGTGTTTGGAAGAGCACCCACTATTTGAACAGGTGCCGGAGGGTGAGATTCAGAGTGACCCGGTTGTGGGCTTGCTGGGTGACGCCACTGAGGAGGGAAAGAAGGTCGCCAGGAATGGTGGGAAGACGTTCAGATCTGTGTTCAGGCGTGTTGCTGCTCCTCGAGATGATGATGATGAATAACTTGAATTGAAGCTCGTTTGATTCAGATTTGTTATTTATTGTAAGGGGCTGTATCTCTGCTCTGGCTACTTAGAATGATAAATAATGGGGAGGGGATAAGAAATTACATGTGGTATATTTGGTTGAATTAGAGGAAGTTCTCGGCTGTATTGATCCTAGTCACTGTCAACTTCGGCGATTTTGAGCTGCATTGGATTTGGATCTGTTTTCCCTTTTTGAGTAGAGAAACACAGGCAACAGGCAGATTATTTTTTATGGCTATTATGTATTTGGAAGATCGTAACGATACAAAACATTGCATAATTGAAGGGCTTTAAAATTCTATTTTGTTACGTGTTGGATTGTGCAATATTTTGCATTGATGATTTTAGGAGTGAGACACGGATAGATAGGCACTTACCTCAAAGTGGTTTTCATTTTATTTTACCTCTTCACTGATGAACAGCTAGTCGCATTCTTGTCACTTTTGACTGCGCTAATGTATTATACCAGAAGCTGATCTAGTAACCATGACTTTTGTATTTATGGTGAATGTGTTGTGAAGAGAAGTGCCTCTGTTCAAAGAATCAAACTGACGTACATTGCATAGCACCGTGGAGGTAGGATAAGAACATGTGCCGGCAACTGGAACGAAAGGATTCAAGAATGAAGCAATGGCTCCACATAAAATGTTCACTGGGACTCACCTTAGTGTAACCTAACCTGCATATTTCTTTTGCTAAACAAAGAGAAGCTCTAATCCCACATCTACAAGCAAACGCCGTTTGCAACGACAAAATTGGGCATCCCATATAAAGTTCTTCTCACATTTAATTGGTCAAGTAACGGTTCTGTATATCATCGTTTTCATGGGTGCTTAATCTATTTTTTCACTACAGAGACAGGTGTGGTCAAAAATCCATACCAGCTGGTACTAGCTTCAAAAGCTTGGCAAGCTCGTACGACTTGAAATCTTTTCCAAAGCACAAACTCAGGTCCAGAGGCGTCTTGCCACTCTGCAAATCCAAATAGCAATTAGAGAATATTTGAGATGCAGCAAAGCAAGGAAAAGATGTATTGCTTTAACCATTTGGCTGTTATTGCTAACAAGAAACAACCAGCAAAAGGCATTCAAGCTACCTTAGAGCTACAGTCAGATGCATACGGCTTGCAGGTACAGAATTAAAATGGCCCATCCTAGAACGATAAAAGCATTTTGCAGAAAAAAAGCAAATGCTATTCGTGCAATCAGGGTACAATGGCAACTCCAGCGGCTTCCACAAGTACCACTAGCAGGTGATCCGTTCCCAAAATTTCAAGCGTGCCTTGGGGCAATAACTAACTGACCAGGAGAGTGAGCAAACGTGTGTGTGTGTGTGTGTGAGAGAGAGAGAGAGAGAGAGAGAGAGAGAGAGAGAGAGAGAGATGATTCCTCGAAAGAAAGAAGCTGGGGAAAAGAATCAATTAGTTATTAAACCATACCCCTCTTGCTCTGAAGTTCTAAGTCCATGTTCTCTACATGTATCTCCATTTCAAATAAAAGCTTATTCTTGTTCTGAATTTTCTGTGCTTGCATGCGTGTGAAAATGTTAGTAAGCTTGTCAACTTCCAGTATAGTTCATAAATCATAAAATTTCATGATTGCTGGAATCTCTTCAAAATCATAACAAGGCACTTCCAAGCTTGCTGCGGTACGATAAGCAACTCATAAACTATTAAAGATTTAAAGTTTAAACACCTTGTTGTTAAACAAAGGCAATACCATTCTCTGAGAATTTATTTATAAAAAAAAATGGTGATTAAGCTGTTCAATTTATTTGTTTTGCTTGAAGGTAAGTCTGCAATTTTTTTAAAAATTGTGATTCAAGTCCTCTTGAGAATTTAGACCAACATATGTGATCACCTTTGCTATGTATATGCAGCTTAGGAGATCTTCGAGATCATTTCCAATATAAACCTACGAAATTCGTTCTCTCAAATAATCATGTGAGTTGTTCACCAGAGATTAGTCATTTCCACAAACTTGAGATAGCAAGTCCCATCCTAATCAAGCAACATCTCCCACTAACCCCACTATAATCAAAGCAACATTTCTCATCCAACTCTTGAAATAGAAGTCAGATATGACCAGACTCAAACACAGCAGAACGAAAAACCTAGAAGTTTGTACCCAACATGTTTACATCTATAATGAAGAATAACTTGGCTTACCACATAATATCATAATCTGATAACTAGTACATTAGCCCAAACATTTTCATAGAATTACTGACTTGTTCTTCACGCTGGCCACTAATATCACTAACCACAGGTTCAACCAGACTAAATTTGAGGGTGACAGATTAATACCGTCACATATGTGTCAATGCTTTGCCTGTGGATTGAAATGCGGTAAGGTCAGCCCCGACTCTTAGACAGATATCAGCATAGCTTCATAAATTCCTAGCACATCTGCTATGTAAGCGAGATCTTGAGATGCATCTGTTTAGAAAGTGATTATAGAATATGGGCAACCCTCTTGCTTAGCAAGAAGGGAGACAAAAGATTTGATTCATGTCTCTGCAGCTGTATCTGGTGTGTCACGCTGGGAATTGATAAACGAGTTTTCTACCTCCATAGAACTGTAAGCTTACTTGGTTGGTCAGTGTATGGGGTATACCTGAAAGGGAAGTTCCATAAGGATTTTCTTTGCCACGCTTGTCCTAATCAAGCCAAGACTTTATGCTCTGGTATGCAAGCTATACTTTTGCTTTTTGTCACAGATACCAAACAAATGACCAGATGGTGGAAAACTCGACACAAGTTCAGCTTCCTTTGTGATTAATTAAGCAATAAAGATAGAAAAATAGCTAAATACCATTCTGGGAGAAGCGATCCAGGCACAACATTGTGCAAGAGAGGGACTGCTTAAGGTAAGAAATAACTAAGCCTATGTTCATGGCCACCGAAGTGGTTTCTGTGGACTGAAAGGCATTGCCAGTTTGTACTAGATGTCCTCAATAAAAAGGTCCATAACAGATGTCCATACAGTTATGTCACATGAGTGTGGACGTGGGCGTGGTGTGGGCACAGGTGCAGCAACATGTGCGTGTGTTTCAGCAAAAGGAAGTTTAAATGTACAAATGCAAAAAAAATCATACATGCACTTGAACTTAGAGTGCAAAGTTTAACACCCATCAATTATTAATAGGCACACAATCCCGGTCCACACCCAACTTGGGTGTAGCAACCTATTTGCGGTACCCCTGCGACCTAGGTAAATAGTGAACAGCATGACCCCATGGCCAGAAAGAAAAAACATTACCCAGTAGCCCTAAAGAGAAAAGGAACTCTCTCTCCCCCTCTCTCTCTCTCTCTAACATACATATATACCCATGCATGTGTGACAATAGATCACCATGCAGCAGATGCTTGTAAGAATGAGAGTTGTTATTTAGTGGGTTGGTTAGGTATTTAATTTCATGAAAACCTAAATGTGATTGTGATATTCATTATTGCACTTAAATTCACCCCCTTGTCATGTCCTCAAGGGTCCCCTTGAATGAGTGTCAAACTGATAATTATTTGTTTACATACACGCTATCCCCTTCTGAAGAATCTGAACTGTGGTGATGCATAACTTGGCAAGCCAAGTGACAGATCACAGTATCTTTAGCTCATTTAATTTATTTTTGTCATAAGAACTAGTAACTTGTGGAAATTTCTGAAAAGCTGCAAATGTGTCAGCATCAGCAAGTTCCTAATCCGTTCATTTCCTTTAGGTGATACATAGTATCTTGCACTGCAACAGGTCCATAAATATTGTTCAGCCTTCATATGAACCATTCATGTAAGACATCCTTGGTGGTGGGTTGAATGCTCCAGAATATTAATGTACAAGCAGGTATATGACAATAGACTCTTGTTGAGGGTAAAAAAAGAAAAGAACTCTCAAGAGGATAGCTGAATTTGAGCCATCTCCTCAGACTAATCAATCCTTTTAGATGTCCTGAGTGAACATAGAGTAAGATTATCCTGCTTTCTCTTTTTTTCTTTTATTATTATCATTAAACTCAAAAGAAGAGCCAGACACAATGAGTCAGGTAGGGAAGAGGAAATGAGCTCAATAAATTCCCGGAAACATTGAAACATCCAAAGATCCCAAAAACTAATTTCAAAAAGGAAACAGTACTATGTAATAGTCACACAATAATGCATTAGTATTCCAGCAAGCAGGCATGGATGTATAAAATCATGCAATGGACGAATGTTCAAGACAGAACAAGATATGAGATCTTACCTTGGTTCGTCTTGTCTTGTCAGCACCATTCACCAGCAAAACTTTCGCTATATCTCTGCACCTGCTTTGGATGGCCAGGTGCAGAGGGGTCCAACCTTCCTGATAAAAAAAAAAAAGGTGATCCATAAACCTACAGCTAAAACCACTATATATAAACAAATACCAGAAAAAACTTCAAAAATAAAACAAAGAGTTACAAGCGACTTACATCATCAGCAAGGTTTACATCAACTTTATACTTGAGCAGTAACTTCACAAGCTTCAAGGACCCAACTTGAACAGCATAATGCAGCAATGTAGCACCATCCTGTAAGATGGATAGAATAGGTTTGTAACACCTAAGGAAGCTAGCAAACATTTAGTAATCTTATAAATGAACCAATTGGGGAAGCATAATCATAAACTTACTCTGTCTCTAACGTGAGGATTAGCACCAGTCCTGAGAAGGTGCATAACTACAGCCTCTTTTTTAACCATCACTGCCTTGTGAAGGGCAGTGAACCCATCCTGTTATATCATACCATGAAATCAACATCTTCATCCAAGTGAAACTTAGCTAACAAGATGAAAATTTGGCACCATAAGACAGATCAGATCACCTTATCGACAGCGTCAATATCATAACCGTTTTCAAGGAGCTCGTCCATGAAAACTATCTGATTAGACGATGTAAGAGAATGGAATGGACTCCATTTTGGCTGCGTAAAATTATAAGTTTCATAAGAATGGAACGTTGATGAATAATTTATACAGTCCTGATATTAGGGATAAAACTTTTCCTAGTGAAGAAGACAATTTTTTTGTTTAACCTCAAACTTTCTGAGATAGAAACTATTGCATAACCTCAAGCTTTCAGAGATAGAAACTGTTGCATAACCTCAAACATGAGCACCTTAACCAATAGAAACGAGAAAGAAAAAAAGAACTAACCGATGAAATTTTGGCCAGATCTGGGGACTCGTTGTTGTATAGAATTGCTTCCTCTTCCGGTTCTAATAACAGCTCAACCTCTGAAAAAATGTGGGTTAGCTGCAATGAGCAAATAAGATTCTAAGATGATAAATATACCATGGACTATGGACAAAGGAGCCTTAAAATAATCACATTAATGAAATCAGACAACTTAATCCAATGCATCAGGAATAACTAAAAGGTAATTACCTTAAAGTAACTAAGCCCGTGATGGACCAAACTTATGACCAAACAAAACTGTCATCTTTCTCTTAACCTCCAATAAGCAAGATCCTCCGATATAATTCAAAGAATTGCAAAAAGCAACATAGGTGCAGTTCGAAGTTCAAAAAACAATATTTGCGTTAAAAAAGAGACCGTGAGTGTACCAAATAAATCACCTTCAGTGCAATTCTTATGTGCTCAAGGTTAAGAAAAGAAGCATCACAACACATGAACCTTTCTCGCTCTATAACACTATTGTTTGTCGTTCTAAGTCATTTAATTGTCCCATTCTATCCTCCTCAATCCCCAGAACATAGTTCAAAAGCACATAACAGGTCATATTTTGTCCCCCTGGATTCCTAAAGCGGCATAGATTCAAAAAATTGGCACAAGATACCACATTCCAAGCATATGATGATACACCTAGAGATCAACATCCCATCAGGAAAGATACATTCACATGGAGTGTAGAAAAACAGACCTATAGTCACGAACCGACTACCTTATACTCAGTTCACCCATCCAATTCAAAGCACCTGCATTTCAGAGCTCACCAAACCGTAGAGTATACCAATATAAGCAACGAATTGGGACTCAAATAAGAGAAATCATAGCGAACCTCGCATGAACTCTTTTTGCCTTCTCTCAAGAATCTCCTTCTGGGCAGTGTCGGTTTCGCCGGAACGGACAAAGGGTTGCTCTTCCGAGTCACTAAGAGCAGTCCACTCGTCCTCTTCTTCATACTCGCTTTCATCACCGTCATCTGGGGGCTCCCATTTTCCCACCTGAAGCTTTTGTACTTTACTTTTGAAGAACAAAGATGATCTCAAAGATAGGTTGGTGGGACTATTTGCTTTGGAGGTAGGGATGCTTGAAAGTTGGCACAGAAGCAAATGACGGGGAGAAGGAAGGCATGGAGCAGAGAGGTGGATGAGGGTGCGAGGGGGTGTGAACCAGAGGACCACCATCAGCCACCCACCTGTCTTGCTAAGTTATATATCCCTCGACCGCAGCAAGCGCCTGAAGATTTTCTCAGCTCTCTCTTTCGTTCGCAGCAGCTAGAACGCGAAGATTTCTTAGCCTCTGTCCCGCTCGCCCGCTTGCTCGCGCCCTCTCCATCTCCCCCTGTATGTGTTGCAGTTAACGGATCAATCAGTTCGAATCGCAGATATGTTTGGATCAGACGAGGTCGGGCCTGAACTTTTAATAGGTTTAGTGCATCAGACTCGATCGGGTCTAGGGCATTTTAAGATTTAGGAATCGAATATGGTATAAAGAATAACCCTCTCATTCAAATGTGTGGACTAACCCTATCATTCACCCTCCAGATTTATCATGAATGGACATACAAATACAAACGTGCACGCTAAATATGGAACCGATTATTGACCAAAATTTTGTAGGCCGAAATGATAACTTCAGTTGGATCCAAGCAGATCGAAGCAAAATAGTATCTTCAGTTGGATCGAAGCCGACAGTTGGCTGAACCTGAACCGTTTACATATTTATCTGGTCCAAAGCAAATATCCAACGAAGAAGAAACGGACTCATTTTATGATGCAATTTCTGTTGTTCCACTCGCACCTTTCAAGGGAGGAGAAGAACGCTTTGTTCTTAGAACACATGTTCCTGTGATGTGCTTGAAGAACACAAATATTCTTATTTTGGGAAATGTGGTATGATTATATGTAATGATTTGATCGTAGAAATAATATCTATTATTACGTTACGTTTCTTAATACAACAAGAATTTTACGTTTCTTCTCATCGTACGTTTTTTTGAGGTTGTTTTGTTGCTGTTTTATGAGCCAATCATTTATGTCTAGGAAGCTTTGGTTACTTTTGACATCTACATAAAAAAAATTTGTATTTCTATGTCCTTCGTTTAGCCAAGAGGCCCTGGTTTTTTTTCTTCCAGAATTTGCTCCAGTTCCTTCCTAATTAACCACCCATTCAAGCTCTCATCATAATTATGAAAGCATTTTGACTTCACTAAATTCCTTCCAACTCTAATCTTGACCACTCAATCCTTGAAGAGATAGTCTCATAATTTTGGTGCTTTCATATTGGTGGGTTCTTCCTCTAGAATACTCAAGCTTTTCAAGGGACGAAGCATTGGATAATCCCTCATGTTCACTGCCCAATTTTGATCTGATCAGTCTTCACAATCCGGATGAAGAATCCAGCAGCAAAAAAATGAGGAGACAAAGTTTTAAAATGCATTGAGGGATGTTGGCCAAGTCAAACTGCATTAGAATGTCTTCCATCAATTGCCATCAATTTCTATTGGATTTTCCACCCACTTAAGAAAGCTATGAAAATAAGAATATTTCTCCCACAGGATTCGGGCTATCATATCAAAATAATGTATACCATTGTGTTCTTTTTGTTGTCACAGAGATAGTGGGAGAGAGTGAAACTTCATGCTTCCTTGAAGCTTCTGTTGTGAAATGTACAATTTCTTCTGAAAGACCTGAAAAAATGCACTTGCTAACTTCCCTTTGGCTTCCCCGGTGCTTCTTAATGCTTCATATATTTTTCTGCCACCAGAGTATTTTTGTCCATCAAAGAAATATTCTCCATTTCCACCCTCTTTGCAGTTCATCCTCTACTAAAAGAAGCAAGAAACCATAAATAATATATATATATATATATATATATATATATATTATTTAGTTTCTAACTAGATGTAGGATTTCCTTTCAAACTCAATTCAAATGTTCCTGCATGTTAACTATTCATGAGATATAGAAGGTGGACTGATGTGGCCAAAGATTGCACTCAGTTCAATCTTAAGGAAGGATAAGTGATATTGAGAAGTTCCACAGGTTAGTTTTTTTTAATAGTCAGATTTACGCAAGATCCATCAACAAAGCTTCGGCAATAGCATGAACTACAACCTTTTTTTTTTTTGGTTAGTTATATCCTGGGGATAATTTTAAACTCAAACCATTAAATTTCATCTAATTATCTCTGACATCGTATCTATTGTTTCGATGGGAGACTTAAACCTCGTTTCTAGTGTGATTATTTATTGTCTTGTTCCAGTTACAGAGACATTGCTTGGGCCTGGAACCCGACACTAGTTAATTTCATGTCTCCAATTATTTATTCTGATTTTAGAATAGACTAAACATTGTTAGAAACCTGATTTAGAAATAAAAATAGTTTAAAATATCTCTTTTATTGTCGATATTTCACATGTCCAAACATACCAATAAATGATAGTACGTCATTTCAATGCAAATAATTACTCGTTTTTTTTTGTCATTTTGCATGACAATGGAGGTACATGCCATTCAGTACCATTCAGAAGATTGTTACTATCTATTTCTTTATCTACTTGTTGCATTGTGCCCAAGTGAACTTATTGTCACCTTACCGTGTTGTTATTCTTCTCTAATCCAAATCTCATGGTAAATGTATTCATGATCTAATTGTAAGGACTGATCATATAATCTCCAAGGAAAGGAAACAATTAGGTCTAAGAGGGTGATCCGATGACAAGATAGGAGCAAGAAGGCAAGCTGACAATCAAACATAAGACTATTAAGACCCAATTTAGTGGTAGACCTGTTCTGCCATGGCAATTTGTTGAGGCCGCTTTGGACATGATTTTTAGAAGATAACCCCTATGAAGCTCTAACTGTTCTTCTATCATGGTGCAGTACATTTTACCCATTTGATATCCAATTAGAAGTAGTGATCTTATGAGGTGCAATACATTTTACATCAACGTCAATAAACAGTATGTAGTACATTTTACCCATTTGAACCTATCTAAATGAAAAAAGTAGAACATTCAGCCACAAACAGTTAGTTCTTATTCTACTCCAAAATGTTTACTACTTAAAGACAAGTATGCTACTCAATGTATCATGCCAAGCATCTCAATCTGCCGATCCGAATCAAACTGGAAAACATGCATAATGATGCAAGTGTCGAAAACATAAATAAAGTGAACGTCTACTTGGAGAAATGTTCAGTTCGTATCCCCATAAGAGAGTAGAACTTTTTCTCTCCGTAAGTGTCCGACTTTTCCATCTGGCTCTTCAGTCTAAGATATGAGCGTACTCTGGGTGAAATTCTTTTACGCTTGACAATTTCTTCTCTGAAAGTGCATGCAAGAAAAAATTCACTGTTTTGTTTCTTACCTTGTCTTTAAAATTTCTCCGCTAAAGGTGTACCTTAAGAAAAAAGTTCACTGCTTTTTGTCTTGCCATGCTCTTTTCTAACCTTCAAGCTGCACCCTAAGGAATGTGGACAACCTAAAACTTCTGGTTAATTCAATCTCAGCAGTTCAAGGCAATAAAATTGTGCATTCTATTATGGCATTGAGTTATGAATGGTGTGATGTAATTCAGACCACTTTGCTTTCCAGGTCAAGTTCTCGTTGTTGCATATGACCTTTGTAGCTGGGTATAAGTTGTGGTTACTAATGTGGTTACTAATGCCTCATAATATTGCCTTTCCAATCCGTTCAAAATCTAGAAAACTTTCTACAATCTGATATTGGTTCATCACATGTCTTTGAATGCTTTCATATACTCAACCATAGACGTATCTTCTTCTGTACGAAGCTAAAGTTTTTGAGTCGTCAAAATTCCTGGTCTTGTGATTGATTCATGTGAAAGGCAATCACTAGCGCATGCAGAACTTCTTTTGATGTTTGGAGACTAAAAACAAGACCGAGAACCTCTTCCAAGTGTGTTACAGATATCCAACTGTAAAAAAGCCAACCAGACATTCATCAAGCTACAAATTGAACAGTTGGAAGACTTTTTTTTTTGGGTGGATAAATATAGTTGGTGGTAGAATTGAGTGTTTACAGACATGCTATGGCTTTCAATTAGGCTAAGCAGTTAGGTTTGCTGCATTTCCAAATGTAAGATTGAATCATGCAGTAGATTAGGGCAATTAGCCGATTACCAAACAGTAAAAATCTCTCTCTCTAATCACTACTCCAAGACCGTAAAAACAAATGAAAGGAGAATTTTAACATGATTTAATTGGTGTTCAACACCTACACCCACCATGGATCGAAGCGATGTTTTTCTGACAGACACGTTTTAGCCTCTCTAAATAGTACAGGAGCTAGAAAACCCCAATAGTTATTCCTATAGAATCTGCATATATTCAAGATTATATACATTCGATGCAGGCAAGTCCATTGTCATGCTTTGGCAATTATATATTGTTGTTGTCAAGATTACTATCTTAATATTTTTTTCCATTGTCTTCACAATCTCCAGCGGAGTTTCCTCCATCGTTAGATTTGATCTTATTACTCTCTTCTTCTCCACAGACACAAGTCCTTCCATTGCTGTGGCCTGGTGCAAGAAGGATATATGTACGCCCCACATACGAAAGGTGAGAGCTCTAAGTTTAAGACTTCGAGTCAACCTGCCTAGCACTCCATACAAAATCCTACCATTTCAATTTCGTGTGCGATTAATTGGATTCACGAATCATTAGGAAAAGGCAATCCAGCATCTTCTAAGTGCATGTCAAAAGCTAATATGCTGAATAATTTTGTATGCATTTTTTTGTCTTTGGAATATAAACCTAACGAGGTGCAGCCGAAGCGATAACTATGGATTTATTTTTTCTTGGCATTCCATCGATCTGTTGGCTGGCCAGAAGATGCTCTGAGACCAATTCCCTGCTAAAATCCATGTTCGTGGTCCATGTTCTGATCACCAACATGTGATCTTCATAGGCTTCATTTTGAATCTCTGGTTTCCGTTGAAATTGTTGCATTTCCTAAATTGTCGTCTAATTGGTAAAAGGTGGCACCAAATGTGGATATACGATAAGGTGACATCTTGGTGCATGCCTTCCACTCAAATTACATCTTGATAATTCCCATGGACTTGTCGTTTCATACCTCAAAAAATGCACCACTCTGTCCCGTGGTGAAGTGCATCTTCTACTGCATTCTGGTCTTTAGAAGAGTCCCTGATAAATTTCTTCAAGGTAGCGTTTGGATGACACCTTCAAACTCGTAAAAATTAGGTATTTGTTGAAACTTGGATTTTTAATCAGACTTTGGAACCCTGTTTGTTTGTTCGGATGCTACACTCAAAAGAATATTTTATGGGGAAAGAACCTTCCGCAAAACGCAGCTGCAAAACAAAGCACTTTGGTTGCCGTTTAAGGGTGTAATCCAAATACACCCTAAGAGCTCATAAGCAGAGATCCATTGATTATGTCGAAGGATCATGTAGTTCTGCCGACATGAGGTCTGAAGATACATCTCTTCTCAACATTATTACCTGAAGTTTTAATTGCGTATTCCTAATTGATGCTTTTCTTCATAACTAAGACAAACTTCGGTGCCTCTTTGATGAGAAGGATAATTAGCTAACTGTACTGTTTGAATATCATGCATTGATTTTCATTCCGTAAGTTATGGCTATGGGAAGATGAAGAAACGGACTTAAAGGAACATAGGGAAAACCAGATTCCTGCTTCACTGGCAAAACTCTTAGATCGTATCGTGGATACAGAATATTTCTATGATCCAGTACATATCTGTTCTGCCTGCCTGGCAAAACTCATAGAACGTACTGGAGATACAGCAAATTCTCTTATCAAAATGTCTATCAGTTCTGCTTACACTTGCAGTGAACAGGAAAAAGGTATTTTGCTTTTCGTTTTGCTGTACAAGGGTCCTGTTTTTTCGTTTCGTGCTCGTCACCAAACCTGGAATTCCGGTGCAGAACCGGAGTGTGTTAACTGCCTGTGCTTAGCGATCCTGCAGGGAGTTCCCGCCTCAGAGATGCTCTGTAACGACGGGCGCCATTGCCCTGCCTTGGCAGCAGACGTGGAGTTCCTTCTTCTCCTTTCGTCTTGCTCTTCTGTCTGCAAGAGACAACGAAGACAGTGAATCAAAAAGAGCTTTTTTTTTTCACTGGACTCTGTTTGAGCGTCTCGGTTTCAGGATTCAAAACTTCACCTGATCCTTCTGCGAAGGACGAGAGGCCGGCTGTCTCATGGAGGCACACCTCAAATCTTTCTCCACAACGTTCCTGTATTTCATCTTGGTGTTCCCATATTTTGACCACAACTCCTTCATTATCTCTGTAATCATATCTGACAGTCGTAAGAAGGTGAACCACAACAGTAAATTTACTTCCACACGCTCTGTAATATCTCACAGAGCATGTGGGCATGGTGAACTGATGCCAATTTACTCACAGAAAGCAACAGGCAAAAGAGAATTAATATCGATGTGACATTATACGGCCGTGGTCAAGTCAAATCGTGGTAAATATTTTTCTGTTTCCAACAATCATATCTTTTTACCATGTGATAGAAGGCATCGTTTTCCATTGGTCGTCGGAGAATGTTGACAGGTACGGCTTCTCCTAAGGGTTGCCGACTCGAAAAGCCTTTCGACAGTGGAGAAGACGATGAAAAAGTAAATAAAGAATATTATTACTCTGGCGCTAATATGGAATCTTAACTCTAGGTTGCAAAAGTAAATACACAGAACAGTATTTTGGAAAAGAAAAAGGAAGGCGAGCGGGAAGAAGTAGAACCATTGCAGGAATTCTTTTGCATCTCAAAGAGGAGAAGACAAGTTGGTCGCTGGTTTGTCCCAGAACTATAAGTTCCAGTCATGTGTTGTTCTACGGTATTATTTTAACATATCTAGTTCATTGCAGTTCATGACTTGAAACATATTTCTAATTGGTCATGAATTAGTCTCCTGCATATGCTAAACGAGCTAATCGAAGAGCGAAAGCCGAGCATGAACTTATGGTCCTTTAGATAAAGACCAAAATGTAAGGAGAAGAAGATATAATTAACCATGTTAATTATCATGACAAAGCTCATGAAAACTTTTGAATTCATGATCTTTATCACGTTTGATTTCCCTGTGTCGCCACCGTTGAGCAACGTTCCTATTCATGGACTTGGTTGAGAACCATGGACCAGTTCGTGGTGTCAAAGACCCTAGACCAAACGCGAGGTTCGGGCTGAGCTTGGCTCGAGCCAGGTCTCCTGGTTCCAAGCCAAGTCGGTGAAGTCTGTCTTAGACGATGCTGGAGCCAGGCGATGACTACGTGGGTTTACCTTGTGAGCTGATGAGGCGATAGATCCTGCCCATGTGAAGCGTGTCCTGGGGCCGCAGCAGCTTCAGACGGGTGACGCCGGTGCCGGGAACGGGCGAGTCGTCGAAGCAGACGCTAAGCGCCGCTACGTAGTGGCCGGGATTCTCTTTCATGATCTCGCTGGCGCTGACCGACCAATAGACGCGCTGGAGCCGGCCATCTGGATGCTGGATGATCACGGTTGCCGCCTCGGCTGCCTGACAATTTCCCATTCCGGCGAGCTTCCGGCGAGGGGCAATAAAATGGTAATTGCTAGTGGAAGGGAATGGCTGGAAGCGGCTTCCCTTATATGGATGGAGGAAGGGTGCCGGTGACCGACACGTGGCTAGCGAAGGTGAGGATTGAGTGGGAGACGGCCGGGTCGTACCGAGATGGATATCCAACACGGATGATGTGGAGTTGGATCGTGATATTCCTGGAACCAAACGGCATTCGGGGTGTGGGTCCCGACCCGACTCCCGCACCGCGCTTAGGGGCATCGGATTTTAGTCAACGGACGGATACGATATTTGTCTTTAGGGTTTCCTGCTGATGTCATTTTAAAAATAATTTGATCCTTTTTTGGATCTATTAACGGAGGAGGAGATAGAGAGAAGGGCATTTTAGTCAACTTAGAATTAGCGATACATTTTAAGACAGATTTGAACTGGCTTTTCGTGTTTGCATTAATGAAGTGGGGACATCCCCTGGACGCGCTTACTTTGTCCTCTTGCTAAGAATGTTCCTTCTAGGCACCGAAAGAACAGATGGGTCCGATTTCAAATTAAGGAAGTGGACGGTGATGCCCTTCAGAAAGTCACTTTGTCATCTTACATGTTATGGAAATTGCAGCCTCTCACGCTTTACACTAGTTTTGCTTTATGTCACAATGATTGTATATGTGGATTTAAAGGGCACAACTTTTTTCTATTCACAAGATTTTGAAGATTGTTGGAATGCATGCAGTTTTTCTAAAGCAAGTCGCCCAATAAATGTTCTAATAACTAATCACCACCAGCTTTTTAAGGCGGTCAACCTTTTATGTAATTTGATAGATCCTCATTGACCCCAGACTCGGAGCAGTGGTTATGTGTTGTTATTGCTTTTAATAAGGGACCATGTTTTATTTTATGAACTAAAAGTATGTTTACTAGTTAAATGGAAGGCTCTTTCCGATAAGGGTAAAAGCATGGAAGACTCTTTCCGATAAGGGTAAAAGCATGATAAAAAAAAAAGAAAAAACTGTTGCCAGAATTTCCCTATGATGGAACATGGGAATGTGTCTTCTCTTGTTGTTATTAGTATCATAAAAATGGATGCCTGAGTAACACCTTTTGATAAAGGTGTTGGGTGGTGGCGTTGTAGCCAACGGCTGTGGGAAGCTGGAAGCCTAAACTGTTGGCGACCAACAAGGTAAGCGAGTTGAGTCGAGGTCTAATAGGGGCAGAAGGAGGGGGGCTGCCTACGTTATGGCCCCACCTCAACTAATTGAAAAAAAAAAATACATTGTAAAAATTTAGTTGTGTTATGTATTGCTTGGATTCGTGTTTAATTTGGCTCCACCAAATCCAAAGGTTTGACTGTTTGGCTCGACCCTGAAAAAAAAATCCTGGCTCCTCCACCCTTAAGCTCAAACACAATGGAACTCGAGCTGAGTAAAATAGAAGTCGAGCTAAGATCAGGGTGGCCAAGCTAGGCTTCAATTCAGCTATTGCGCAGTCCTAATTAGGAGCATAAAATAAAAAGCCTTCTCCTCCTCCATAAAAAGCCTTCTCCTCCTCCATTGACTGTCAGTGTCGGACAGCACCAATCCATTTGCTGGTTTTCTTTTGTTTTTTTTTTTTTTCAAATATGAACGAAAGCAGCTTCTTTATTCCATATTAAAGAAATCATTTTCTGTAGACATACCATTCAAGGAGAGAAAAAAGAAAAGTGGATGCATTATTACTAGAAGAAGAAGTGCAGATTGCCAAGAACATAATAATATCTGCCTTCTTCTTTTCCCCGTTGGCTGGGCAGATGAGGGAGGTGCAAGGCCAGGGGAGTCTAGGTTGACAAGCAGTCGTAGGATGGTACGTCTGGATCTTCTCAAGATAGCCCATTGACAAGTCTACCAATTATTACATGAGTAGCCAAGTCATTTGACAGCTAGCTAGCTAGAAATCTGATGCCAATAAGACATGCCAAAGGAATCCATCAAGGGAGACAATTTTCATACATTTGCTGCTTCTTTTATGACACTGGCTACATAAAAAAGTAGTCATTTTCCTTTGCTCACTTCAGCTTATGATTCTTTAACCTCCAAATGTTGGTCACAGAGCCACAAATTACCAGTTTAAATTCACAGGTTACATTTTTATTTTATGTGGACAGACTCTATTTAAGTGTGGAGCCAATCCATACTTAATAGCCCCCATGTTTATGAGAGGGTCAGTTACTTTGTATACTTTTGTGACAGTGTAAAACCTTTCTAACCACGTAAAATCTTGCTCTTTGAGCGTGAGAGAGATTTCCAAATTTTTTGAGTTAGAGAACTCCTCACAGTTCAAAAACCCCAAGAAACTCCGACAAGCTCATCAACAGGACTACGTGAATTGAAGCATTTTCTCAACAGCAATAGAGCAGAAATTTAGTCCTTTGATTCCTATTGAAGTTTTTAATTTTCTTTCCCTGCAACTTTTGGAGGCTTGATCTTTCATCACCATTTCCATTTCTCACCATTATCAAACCTTGGCCATTTTTTTCCCGGTTTCTTACGGAAGATGAGGCCTCCCGGTGGCTCCGGCGACAATTACAGCTGCACTGTGCTCCCACATGAACTTGGGTAGCAAGCAATCTGCATCACCATGGCCATGGACCACGTTTCATTTGCGACACGACGGGACCAAAATCAAAGCTCGTCGATCGGTTCCTTATCGCGAGCCAGCAGCGTCCAAATTAGCCTTTTTCTTTTTCGATAACTACAACAAGATACGATCAGCTTGGACAAAGTTTGGGCTTCACTGGAGTGCCCAGAAGAGCCAAGAACGATTATATCGAGCTTTAGCTCCCACGAGTTGTCAATTGTCCGAAAGCAAAAACTGTTACGGCCCCAACTCTGCACGACTGCTTGCCTGTTGATCGTCGTTTATCGTCGACAGGACGCCATCAGAGAGAGACGATCGAGGGTAAACAACCATGTTCCTGCCCTCTGGCATCACCGCCATCTTCTCTTATTGCTTCTATTATTGGGAAATTATGGGGAGGGGAATCGTGCCCACAGACGTTTTTTACAGTATTTCTCCTGCATGAAGGTTAAAAGACCAACTTCTCAATACTGTTTTGAAGAAGAGTTCAGAACCTGTGTGCCTACAAATCTGGCATCAATACTGTTTCATTTTATACAGGATGACGGTATCAGGGAAGGATTCATTAAATGTATTGTGAGAGAACAATTTACTTAGAAAGAACAATCTACATATAGAGTTCACTAGCTAACTAGACATTGGTCCTGTTTGGTTGTGCGACGAATAATCAATTAAGATCTATTGGTGCAAATGAGAGAAATCTACCGGCAGATTGGACAAGTTCGCAAACTTAAACCGACCATGGCCATGCAGTTCTCCAGTTTTCTCCTTCTTCCTTCTTCATATATAGCAAGATAGCGCGGATAAGCAACTTGCTTGCTTGAGCTTTTGAGGAAGACGTGAACAAAAGTAGTGATTTCGAGCTTTACACCTGTCCTAGATGCGACCCCTCACAAGAGGACATCTCAATAACGACTTTATAAGAAAGAAAACAATTTGAGCACGTACGAACATCAAATTTTCGTCGTTCTCATAACACTCATTAAGGTTTTAAGGCTCCAGCACCGTGTTACTGATATCATTGATGGAGAAAAATAAAAATTTGAGAATATTTTAAATCTTTTGATCCTTAGACCAGTAATTGAAAAGTCCGTTCTAAATCTAGTTCCTTCGTTAGAACATTTAAATTCAGGTACACAAGTTTCATGTTTCAACAATCTGTCACAAAGTTCGAGAAGGTTTATGAAATATGAAATACTTGAACAAACATCTCATGAATCTACTTGTAGATTGGTGAAATACTCACACTTATGTTCCTAATACCAAACAACCTCTAAAGACTTGTTTGGTTAGTAACATAATGTTAATGTTTCATATATATATATATATATGAACTTACTAGACACATGAAACAATAATAACATTTTGTGAACCTTAGTTTCTCGTTCTTCCCTAAGCATTAATGGTAGTTCAAACTAAATTTATGTAAGAAGGGATTTGAGGTTGATGTTCACTTTGCGCGTCCATATATGAAAGAGCAACAAGGAGAGCCAAGCTAAAACTTTTTCCAATAATTTTTCATTATTTTATGTCGCTTTCCCGGATTTAAGGCAAGGATGAGGGAAAAGTAGGAATTCCTGAAATTCAGTGTCATTAGTGGAGAAAATATTGATGAGGCCGGGGAGCCACGTGAAGGTGCTGAGGACCGTGGGCGCATGTATTGGGCGGTGGGTCCCGGGGTGAAGCAATTTCACCGCAACAATGATGATGTATTTTCGGCAAAGCATTTGCTGGAGTTGGACCCACTTGGGCAACTCAACTGGACTGGGTCCCCACCTCCATCCCTCTTTCAAACACATTTTCCATGGATAAAATTAAAATATCTCCTGGTTGCGTTCTCTTTCTGTTGGCCACACAATTAAACTTTTTTTTTTTTTAAATTCGAATAAAAAAAACTGACGCCAATGGTACCGATACGTATCACCGGATACGCCGGATGGATAAGTAAAACGACAGAGTGCTGCTGTTATTTTTTTGCCACCTCTCTTTCTTTCTTCAAAAGACTGAGCCTTCGACTGGTGCAGGATCTAGGTAAGAAATAGGACAACCGGCACCATTCAAACAGCCAACTCGACTCTAAATGACGCCAATTCTGTCTCCGGCTTTAGAAATTTAATGTAAAAAAAAACAAACTTGATTACATAATATGAAATGCCACAAAATCAAATGAGGACTACTTTGAGACAACTCAACCTCCGAAAAAGAATTGTCTACAATTGAACATTTTAAAAATAATGCAGCTATGAAGATTATAGAGTTGGTGGTAGCGTGCTAATGGCAAAATAATAGTGGAACATTAATTTGCAAAAAATAGGATAATATTTTGATCTTTAGAGTTCATACTTATCTAGATAAGGAGGCTTTTCTGGATACCAAGATAAGATATATATTCTCGTGTGGCCAAAGATTCGCCGGAGAAGCCAACGGAGGAGCAGAGAATGCATGAAGTGATCCGTAGGGTTCGATGCGGTTTGATGAAATGCGGTTCTTTTATTTAATTGGCTACTGTGTAATTAAACTATAGATAGTAGCTAGCCTTCTCGCCTATCGAGGAATCAGCAGGATGAATCTTTACCAGCAAAATTTACTTGGTAAAAAACTTGAGGTAGGGATAGAATCAAATCGTAACGATGGGGCCACCTTTAAATTGATTATCAAAAAAGCTTTAAAAAAAATCATTGTTTATTTTAAAAAACTCGTTTTCAAGTCATCCATGCCCTTTTGTAAATGTGTTACGTTAAAACAATGTTGATAGAAAACCCAATTTCAGCTTCCAAGTTATCCATGCACTATGTTTGAGAAAAGACCTGAAAAGGAGATGAAACACAAATGAAAGTGAGAAAAGAAAGAAGTCCAGTCTATGGAAAAAGACTTTCTTCTGTCCCTTAAAAAAGTAATCTGCATCCAGAAATATTATTTCTAGGATTATTCTCCCCAGCCAGATCCAGGCAGCATTTTCTCTCACAATCAGGAAAACAAGATCTAAAAAGCACATCTATGGATAGGATGAGATATTTTTTTGTCCTGGGGATTTGATGGACAGGATGTGATTACCATGGATCTTAGGCATGAAAGCTTCTGAAAAAAGCAAAAGTAAATTTCTCTTTCATCAACAGATCGACGTAGGGCTGGATTTGACGTTAAAATTGAACAAGGTTAAAATGTCATTTACATAGTTTGACCACAAATTAACCCACTTAGTTTTCTGTATTGTTAAAAGAACAACTAAGTTCGTCAATCACAGACTAGTTTATCACTTTACTTAATTGGGTCGATGAAATAAAATAACTAATACGTCTTTAATATGAGGAAATTGTGTTGTCAATTAATTTGAATTAGCCCCTTCAACTCTATCAAATGGTGTTATTATTTCATCTCTAGGTATTCAAATGGTTAATTTTATTAATACCGAAATTAGTCGGTGGATTATTTTTCACATTAGTGTTAGGAAGTTGTTGAAGAAAAACATCAGTTGTTATTAGAGCTTTTGCCGGCTGATATTAAGGAACAACTTTCATTTGTGCATCTTCAACAGGATGAGCAAGATAGGAATTTTTGGCAAGCTTCAATTGATGGCAACTTCTTTGTTTCTTCTGTTGATGTTCACACACTTGGCATATGGTCTAAGCTGTGGAAATTAGATATTCTCCCTCGGGTTAAGTTTTTTATATGGTTATTATTTCATAATCGTCTTCTTGCTAGATCTGCTTGTGTACATCAGAATATTTTGACTACTATAGTTTGTCATCGGTGTGGTGCTCTTGAGAAAAATATTCTGCATGTCCTTCGAAATTGTAGTTCTTCTCAAGCTATATGGGTTGCCTATCTTCATGGAGTTAAATTGTTAGAGTTTAATACAGTTACTTTGGAGGTTTGCCTGAAGAATAATATTTCTAGGCATCGCTTTTTGGTTAACAATATGATTTCTTGGTCTATTTTATTTTGCTTCGCTTGTTGTCATATTTGGCAGTGGAGAAATCGAGTTGTATTTGAAAAAGGTTTTTTTTTGCCTGATAATGTTTTATTTCACATAGCTGCCTTTATTGGAGAGTTCAGAAACTATATGACCCAATTTTGATTATCCCAATGAAAAGTTCAAACCTTTATTGCATGGATGTCACCTCCCTTGGGTTTTGTTAAGTTGAATGTTGATGCGGCTGCTAGAAAAAATCCATGAAACTTAATGGCTGGTGGTTTATTTCGCAATGATAATTGAGAATGGTTATTTGGCTTCACTTGTTGTGCAGGTTATGGCCATATAACTAAGGCTGAACTATTACTATTCTTTACGGTTTAAAATTAGCTTGGGAACGTGGCTTTCGTAAAGTTATTGTTGAATCAAATTCCTTGTTAGCTGTGAACATGGTTCTAAAAGAACTGCAGCCTCGTGATCCTTTATTTCAGTTAGTGAACCAGTGTTAAGAATTGCTGAGATGAGATTGAGAGTGTGTCTTATGTCATACGTACAGAAAAGCTAATATGTATGCAGATTTTTTTGCTTTATGTGCCTTTCAAGGATCTTTTAGAGTGATCATTCTTACCAATCCACCTGATCATTTGAATCGATTGATTGAAGAGGATCTGATTGGTGTAGCTCGACCTCGTGCTATAGTTAGTTAATACGGTTCTAAACCGCTCCTATGTACAAAAAAAAAAAAAAACATAGGCATATTTGTAAAGTTAAATATTGTGGATTATCTATCACAAATTAGAGGTGTATTTTCAAAAATATGAAAAAGTAAATCACATTTTTAATTATTGGCTATCCTTTGGCTGTCGTTTTGAAAATTTTCATAAAATAATCAAAATTTAAAGTCTGAAACATTATGAGGGCTTTTGGATGAGAGCTTACTACTCCATCCTTTTTTGCACTTGGATGATGTTAGTGTTTCCACAAAACCTAATTTTGAAGTTATTCACAAAAAACTGTTTTTTTTTTTTTGGTAAGTTGGTATTTACAAAACCTATGGCAAAACAAATTTTTGGATGCAAAGCACCTTTTGAGTGTTTTAGAAGACACCAGAACCATATATTCAAAAGAAATTGAATAACATAGCAAGGGTGGAGCCAAGGAGGATGGGGGTGTTTAAAAATTTACATAAAAATTAAAAAATCATTATCTTATACAAAAATTTTGAAACAATATATTTCGAATCCTGTCAAAATTTTGAAATTATAATTCGGCCCTCCTTATGAAAAAATCTTACCTGTGCCCTTGGAGCGTACGTATGGACAATGGCATCCATGGTTCAAGGTGTGTTGTGAGTGGGGTAAGAACAAAAGAAGAGGTCCGGAGGTCCGGGCCGATGATTGAGCCAGGCAGGTGGCGCGTAGCTGTCAACCTTCCCGGCACCATGGGGCCACGCCCACTGCTAATGGTTAGGCAGCCATGTCGTCCATTCAAACCCCAAACACCTTTTACTCAGGAAGCCAACAAATTCTAAAAAGCCTAACGAATTAAAGGTTTAAAACCTTTCCTTTTCACTCTTTATTTTTCTGGGCAGCGTCCAGATTATGGAGCTCCTTTTCAGTTCTTGGCACCACACACACATACACAGAAGCATCTACTCATGTGTATGTGTGTGTGTGATAGAGAGAGAGAATCAATTGTTATTAAAACGGGATATTGTTCTTCCCAAAACTAAACAAAACGATGCAAATTCCAATTCCAAAGTCGAATGAGTTGGATTCTTTGAAAATTCTCACCGACTTCTATATACATAAAAAAAACATGATTTACACAGATTATGGCTTCTGACAAAAAAAAACACGTTGTAGTTGCTTGAGCTGGGGCACTAAAATGTTACAGTATCAGTTCCATTCCCTAGGCATTATGTTAATGAATTAATATGGGTGGGTTATGGTATTGGTACCAAAGAAAAGATACATTATCCGTCGACTTTAGTAGCGAGAGGCATGATGAACACAAAGGGTGGGCTCCGACCTTTTTCTTTAGGGAAGATTATAATAACGTTGTTCATAAAAAAAAAAAAAAACAAGTTTAATTCAATTCAGCTGGAGCACAATGCAAACACGTGTTTGTGCATTCCTTATCAATAAGTTTACAGAAATAATAAGATAACAAAATGCAAGTTATTAATTTATATTAATCTGAACTTGAAAAATATCCGAACTCGGGTTCTCTACACACAGGTACGTGTACAACACGGTTTATTCAAAATCAGAAACCAACCTTGGATCCCACGCTTTTAATGCCAAACAGTGATTTTTGTGAGTCAATTATATGGAGTTCTTGGGGGTGGCGTGCTGCCGAGTTTGAAACCACTAGGAAAACCTGCTTTCAAAAGGAACTAATTCATCAAGTCATATTGATACGGATAATGATACTTTCAGTACTTTAAATTATATGCATTTGAATTTTGGAATTTGAAGCTTAGAAAGCAATCTCTGATCTATGGGCAGTTGGGCACTGATACTTCAATTGAAACTTTCAAGGGGCGACCAATGTGCAAACAAATAAACGTCTAAGGTATCAATTAATACACAAATAAACAGTTCGTATGGTCTCACATGTGCCTCGCCCGCTGCTGTTACAAAGCTAATTATAATATCTAGTAAGAAAGCTGTGAAGTAAGCGATATTAACATGTAAACAGTTAATTTTGCAAGCAGCGGAATATGATATACTAAGTTTTTTACATTGACGAAAGGCAAACGGCAAAAATTTTTGTCGCTTTAAGTGGACCCAGGGATAATCGAGGGGATAATGTCTCAAAAATTGAGGCAGATTCACAAACAAATAAAAATGCACTGTCAGCATGAATTTGATTCATCCAGTTGGTGTTTTTCTCGTCAAATATCCTCTCAAGGTTCTAAGTCCAAATTGGCGAACAGCCCAAACACACATTATCTCAAACACATTCGTGTGATCACAGTTATTTTCTTGCCAGAAAGGCCGCAGGAGAGTAAGCCTCGTGAGAAATGCCAGATCCTTATTTCATGTATGCCCATTTTTATTTTTCTCATTAAATGCTAAATGAAAACTGTTCTGCGGAAAACGAGATAGACAAAATTTCAAAGTTATCAGGATTGTTGAAGTCAAGTTGTAGTTTTCTACTCGGAACTTATGGTCAAACATGGACCTCTGGCTCTGGCTGTCACAAACCTAACCAATTAAAAAAAAGAAAAAGATAAACTAGTTTTAGTTTGTCTCCTGCTCCATATGATGCATTTTTTTTTCATGCATTACAAGTCCAATCTAAGATGATCAGCAGTGATTCATGTTTTCATATTCAAACCGTGAGTCTTTGAGCCGTACAGTTGGTGAAGAAAGTCTTCGAAATTCCTTACAATGTGCTTTGGCTGTCTTCGAACGATCCCTAGTGTGGAAGACATTCACCCTAAAAAAAAGTTAGTTTTGTGAGGATCTGATTTCTTTGATTTGTGTGTTTGAGTGACAAAACAAAAATATAATTTTTTGTGAAAAGCATTGGGAGGGCACTGACGGCCGGAAAACTTTGGTGGTAGATGAAGGAACATCCGTAAAGATAGTGCAAACTATCACCGACATTTCCACTACACACATCTCTCTGCATGCCTCAGTGAAGGAAGGATCGATGTCTTATTTTGAACGTCATTTTGAACATCATTGAAGTGTCTGGATGTCGGTAAAAATTTACTTTCACCTACAGCCTTTTTCTCACGCGTCGTTAAATCCACTTTTTTTTAGTGCTCTTAAAATTATTGTTTTGTCAAAACTAAGTTTCCCAAAACCCAGACTCAACTGTCCCCTTAAACTGCCTCCATTGAAAGACACCCATATAATCTTTACATAAAATGTGAAGTAAAAGTTCTGCAGGCAATCAAATCAAACATAACATAAGGAGCAATTCAAGACTCACAAGTGTCGGCGCATCATCGGCGGTTTCGCTTTCACCTCTCGCGATCAAGTGAATAAAGAATTGCTGCTAAAATCAAACTCATTTATGAGGGGAAGGAAATGGCGACAGATCGCGTGGGCCAGAAGAGCAGCAAGTGGCGGTGAGTGATGCTTACTCAATACCAATTTGAGAGAACCAGTGGAGCAGATTGAAGCAAGACCATCGTCCTCATTTATAGCAAATTAATGCCGGATGCCCAAGATTCATACTGTCCAATCGATATTGTCCATCCATTCAATTCAATCAGGGCCCCTGCAATTGCCATCTCCCTAATATCTCGATAGAAATACATTGGGCCAAGATTGAAGACTATTGAACGATGGCTGAGATGTGGATTTCGCGCCCAGAATTTGTCACGTCTCCCACTCTTAAATGATGGCCTTCCAACGCAAAAAATTTGGAATGGAATGAGAGGCATTTAATTCGGAGCTCAGGGAAAAGCAACTCGGTTTTGGCTTCTTTCGTTTGGATTGTTCTTGGAAACGGGGGCCTGGCTTGCTAGATTGGGGGTGTATATTTATTTTATCCAAGGAATTATGAAGCACATCTGATGTTCGATTGGTGATAGGAGGAATGTTGGTCGTCTGGTGCACAATCTTGAGAGGAATCAAAACTTGAGAACAAGGTTGGATCCATCAATATCTTTTTGTTTGTAATAAAAACACTGATTCTCTCTCTCTCTCTCTCTCTCTCTATCTCTATCTCTCTCTCATATATATCTCATATATATCTCATATATATATATGTTATATATATATATATATATATATATATATATATATGAGAGAGAGAGAGAAAGAGATCCTATCGTTTCCTTCGGATTTTTTGTTTTTTAGCGAAGCCAAGGTGTGGTCATCCATTAACCACTTCTCGTTGCCTTGTGTATTGGAAATGCGTGAAGGTCAGTTTTTGTTTCATTGGATGCTTACTTTCGGGGAATTCCGACTGGTAAAATGCATTCCGTCAATTTTGTGATATTTTGCAGCTGCAACTACGTCTTAAAGAATATTGCAATCAATGGGGTGCTATTTGTTATAAGACAGAACATCTCTCTTTCTCTCTCTCGATAGAAATGCATTGAAGCAATAATTTTCTTGGGTCACTTTCAAATAATTCTCGTGAGAGGAGAAACATTGAAATTTTCTTACAGAAGAAAGTCAGTATGATCAATGATGTAGGAACATGGTAAAATTCTCAGTCTTTCCTTCATTATTGGTGATGAGATCCATTCGCACAAGCATTAAGGTATGCACCACTGTTTTTAGTCGTGGTTCAGAACTATATACGTGTACATGTAGATGTCGTTATCCAGGGAGAAGACCAGAATTCATGGACAGGTCCAACAATTAAGCCGCCACCGAAGAAATTTGTCAAGACATCGACCGAAGTTGCTTCGTCATTCTGATCTGGTGGAAATCTGCAAGACCCCAGCTCGCCGATAAGAAAAACCGAAAAAGTGATCGTCCAATATGGGTCAGAATCATAAACCAGTTGCTTGACATAAGAACAGGATATTAAATTAGTTGTTTCACTGGGGGCTTGAATACATCTGATCTTAAGTCCAAGAAATCTACTTCAACATCGACTAACCATATATCCTGAATGTGTGATAATATCAAACTAGATCAGAACTAATCTTCATCTCTCTGGGGGGAAATCATGGCGTTAGAAGTTTGAATATCCATCTGACATTGAATGTTTGAATAGGATACACATTTAGGATATTCTTTATAAGTACATTAATTGGGTAGATCTGCAAATCTGATTTTAGGTACATGTCGTATAAAGAACAATAACCTAACCAAATCTGGCCTGTTTGAACTCTTAACAATGAACAACGTGTGATACCTTGAGCAACATTAGAAGAAGTATCAGCTCATCTAGGTCAATTACTGTCCCTAATGAGTCATGCCCATTTTGATCTTCATTTTTTTCTGCTTTTCCTTAGTCTTTTGAAATTCTCTCTGTCGCATCTTACCATTTCTACTGACGTTTTTACATGACCATCCCGCATAGCTGCTGACGATATTGGGGTAGCCCACGGATTTAAAGTCATAGATGATCTGTAGCATGGCTTTTCATTTCACAGATCGCAATGCTGTGAAAGTAATTAAGCATCAGAAAGGTGAAGTTTGGCAGGAGATTCGATGCCACACCATCATGTTGGTGTTCCCTCACCACTCTTTCTTGATTTCCTTCTTCATATTTTTCTCCTGCACTTTGAGAATGTTCATTTGATATCAAACGTAGGCCTATATATTGAGATCCTGTATAGCTGAAGTAGTCTCTACGTTGTCTGTGATCAGCTCCACCATTCTGCGGATGATCTCCTTGGCTAGACTAGGCCAAGCTCTGCGGATTGGATTTGGATTTGGACCCATCTTGTTGTTCCTAAGCTTCCTGCACTCTATATAACTCCATGGGATTGTCTGCGAAGTCACTTAAGTCATACAACCTGCGCTTCTTCTGAAACTATCACATATTTTAGGTTGTATATGATATTATATCATGAGAAATTTAGTACTCAAGAGTCCTTGAAAGACATAAAACAGTATTAAAATAATTTGATATATAATTAAGTTACTGCCTCTGTAGTCGTGTTAGGCCATGTCCAGTAGTGTGACCAACACGCACACAGACACACACAAAAACGGGGTTACACGTCTCTGTGAGGACTTACAATATAGGCTTGCAAATGGTTCAGATGACGAGAGTTTTGACGTTTTTGGCTGTGCCAACTTCTGTTCCAGCTTGATCGTTGATCGTAGATGTGATCA
Source organism: Nymphaea colorata (assembly GCF_008831285.2). Classification (NCBI taxonomy): domain Eukaryota; kingdom Viridiplantae; phylum Streptophyta; class Magnoliopsida; order Nymphaeales; family Nymphaeaceae; genus Nymphaea; species Nymphaea colorata. The sequence goes on from NC_045140.1 coordinate 18,584,997, forward strand.
ACTATTTCGGATCTGATTCTTTTGCAACTTTTTCTTATATATGATGATGACCTCTCCTATTGAGGAGGGAGTTATGGAGATATTGTAGAGGTGCTTGGCAAACATATGAAACTGTTCATATGGTTCACACTGGATAATACTGTTGCTTCAGAAAGGATGGGCCAATTCCTTCAAGAGCACATTCTTTAAGATCTTTGTTTTCCTTTGACTTTGTCTTTTGTTTGGAAGAACAAGAATTGGATCCAACAGAAGAACATTATGTTCATAACATAAAAGAAAGGCATTTAGCAGTACCGTACATCAACCAAATACTATTCTTATGAACGGCTAAAGGCACCTGGGATTTAGCTTGCTTCCTCAACGTAGTGATATTCGTTGTTGATTTCACATAGTGGATTTTCTCATTGATGATGAGTAGAAAAGTACGGAACACTTTTTCTCTACCTTGTTAATTTGGTGACCGAAGAAAAAGAAAAACATCTCCAAATGTTTTTTTGGCAGGAGAAGGAAAAAATGAAAAAAAAAAAAGAGAGAGAGAAAAGAAGAACTGGCGATCAGCAGTGCTCGATTCGGTTTGACGGAGCCGGGTGCCATGTCGAGCTGCACCAGCACTCGAGTCTACACGCTCCATATTTGGTGCACCCGAGTCAACACTGGTGGACATGGGTCAGTGGGATCACATCAATGTCTTGCATGCCAGATTGACTAGAGGACCATGCATGGTTCATCTCAATCAGATCGGCGATGTCACTCCGGTCTGCTGCATGAACAGCTAGCCATGCACAACCAGCTGTTAGGCTTTTTCTTCAGTAAAAGAATGAGTTCTCGATGGGGAGTTGCACGGAGATTCTCCATTATAAGAATGGTAGTTGCGAGACTAGTCGATCAAGCGACCCCGTGGATGACCCCTTGTTGTGTGACACCACTGGTCGTCCTTCATTATCCTGTTGATTTGCTAAAATATGCACAAGCTTTGTTCACTCAATCAAAATCTGATGAATGTGATTGATACAAGTGGTTCTCACTGTAGGAATAAGTACATTTAAAAGATATGTTACATTAAGAACGCTGTGTTCTTGTTTTACGTACCATGATGTTGTTCTTATTCAACAATTAAATGTTGGACATAATCACAACATGCTTCGCAAAACAAGATCATGATATTCTCGAAACGTGTTTTAAGAACATATTTTTCAGGATACAATTTTCTCCAAAATCAAATTCACTCACAGGAAACATAATCTTCTGAGTCATGACATTCCTGAAGTATCAAGACCCTGTTTGGGGTCTTGCATTGAGATGGAAGTATGTATCCATATTTTACATGACTTTCAAGTCGATGCCGTCCCCAAACTTCACAAGCTACTTAATTGAGATTTCCTGTATTTCCAGGCAGCTTTGTCAATGAAAGAAGGGAACAATTATGACAGTTCCCTGTCCATAGAAAGCGTTGAAGCCACAACGAGGCATTGGATTGCGGGTGATTACAGAATCAGGATGCCTGAGACAGTGTACATCGAGGATGAGATTATATTATTAAACTCCATTTCGGATACAATGTTTTTGGCAACACTACTATTCTCGTCAACATCAAATCGCACAAGTCATTGCGGAAACGACATCTATATCTCAGTTACCAACAAATCACTTTTATGCAGAATAAATGCAATTACCAATATGCAGATTAAATCACCTTTTGAGGCTTTTGTGAAGAAGAACATTATGTTCTTGGAAACACTTGTTTCTAAGACCTATGAACTAAAAATACCATGCATGTCTTTGTTTCAGAATGCATAGTGTAATTATGTGTACTTGGCATTTGTTTATTAGATTTAGAATAAACCCATGACTGTACCATGTTTTCTGAAATAAGAGCATGTTCTAACTTCTAAGAGTGCATGTTTCAAGAAAACATTGCTTTTCTTATCAAACTACTTTTTAATTTGCTTAATTTTCTTGTCATTTTCTTTCTTTTCTTAGACCACCTTATTCTTTCCATCAAAATAGCTAATTTTTCTTTGCAAGTTGTGCATGAATTTGCAACATAATCACTGTCTTTAAGAATCACAGATAAAAACAGTTCCAAGCAAAATTTGGCCTAAGTGAACCTTCAGAACCACATGTATCAAGTTCAATTTTTGAAACATTAGCACGTTTTAGCCAATTGGGTTCCATATGACTACAGGCAATTGCAAAGGCAGGAATATCATACTCATATGACAGATGGTAATGGGTCCATGCGGTGGCGTTTAGCAAGGAGTACTTCTGTTCCTTGTTTGATACGATTCGGAATTCATGTAGGCGACGATCCAGTAACCTCAACATCCCCAAGTATTGATCTAATTTAAATTAGATATACAATCTCATGACTTGGATATCTGGCAGAATTTGGGAAGGTCTGCTGCAATTATATATAGGCATGTATGGATCTTATGCTAGACGGCCCTCATTGGATTTTAATATTAAAAAGTGGGGGCAGTTCTAAGAGTGTGGCAGTTGCCAACTTCTTACTATTTTCTAAAACATTTGTGATTTTTATTTTAATTAATCTTATAAAATATGCAGTTGAATCGCTGAATCGGCTCGTTCACGATTCATAAACCGATTCTGCAGTACTGCTTCACATTATTCCCTTTCTGTCTTCAACGGCAATTCCTCTGCAGCGTTCAATCACTACCAAGTGCAGCAGGCAATAATTGTTTGACCGATGCTTTGTTGGCGACCAGGAGAGCTCAATCAAACGATACCGCTCGTCAGATCTGCCATGCATGGCCATAAGCTCTGAAAGATTTTCGGCAACAAGCGGCCTGCGGGGAACCTTGGAAGAAGGAACTGATCCTTATAATAGACAATCGTACCCAATAACATATTTTACGAATCATTTAATGGAACATGGCTTGTGGGTATGTGCTGGTCGTCCATGGCGGCCGTCCACCAGCCGTAAACAGGTCTTGTAGCAGAGGAGCTTGGGATTCCCTGACAGTACCAGTAAATATTGCTGCGGTCATGTCGCCTCCTAAACTCCTTCAAAGAGTGAATGTCATGTCCGCCATTAATTCTTTTTCTCTTTCTTCCGATCTCGGGGAGTAAATATATTCAGTAGTTTGTACAATAAATTAAGTTGGAACGAAACTCATGCTGTTGTTGGGTTGGTAATTATCTGCATAACTCTATGGTATTATTAACAAAAAGTTTCAACTTGCTGCAGGGTCATGCGCAGGAACCATATTCGTTTAATTATGTATCAGCCTCATTGCCGTCTTGCTGGTGCAGGTTAAGTCTCTTTTCTGGGTGGTAAGTTGTTAACCTCCGATTCGACTAGATACAAACTAAAAAGCTGCCGGAAATCCGATTCAACTAGATACAAATTAAAAAAGTTGCAGGAAATCTTTGTAGTAGGTAAAGTTGGCATGTAGCATTAGGTCAGAAATTAACCAAATCCATTACATCTTAAAAAATAAGAAAACCTTCATTCCACAGGATGAGAGGAAACAGTAAGAGGTCGTCATGTTTGGTCAATTGATATGGTAGAACCACCTCTTAATCCCCTCATCCTTTTGGAATGTGTAGGTTAGTGAGACGTCGTCGAGATGTTCACGGATTTGATTGGATATACACTTAACCATAACCATTTTTTCCAGATATTGATATGTTTTTGAATTCATATTCAAATGTAAACAAAGAAGAGTCATATCAGAATCAGAAGTCTGAAGTCAGGTTTCACAATTTGAATCTGATTCCTTACTTTCATAGCTAGATTTGAATCTAAGTTTTTAACCGAATCTAGCTCAATCAGATGTCATTTCTTAAATCAGAATTCAACCTGATTTACTAATCAAATGTTTATGAGATTTTGGATCGGATATATTGACATAGTGAGACGTGAGTGAAATTCAAGGGTTCAAAGAAGAAATTTGTTGTTTGAGAAACGACACCAAACTTTTTTTCATTTTTTTGTAGCTATTAATACCCTAACATTTAATGCTACTTGCCATATATATATGCATGTGTGTGTGTGGTGTGCGTGGTTCCATACATGCTAGTGTGTGTATAAGCACAACCAAGGACCGGGCCACTTAAATGAATGTATCCGGCGCCCCTAAAAGGCGGTGGATTAACTTGGAAAATGGAAATATAATATTATTAAATTCGACAGGCCATGTAAATGTGCTCATAATTAGTTCTTATTTCCATTCTTCATTTATTTGACTTATCACCTAGCTTTCCCTAGTAGGATAAATGAATATATTAATGAGAGTAAAAACAATAAATTGCAATTTATTGACCTTAATGTGCATGGACAAGCTTATGTATTTCATAAATGAGAGACAACAAGTGCTTCCAACTGCCACCACGGCAAGCGCGGAGTAAAAAAAAAAAAGTCACTGTATTAGGTGAAAATATCAATGTATAAATAAAGAAATTACCATAAAACATCAATTTAAAAATGAAAACAAAAAGGTATATGGGACTTACTTAACCTAATGATGGAAGTATTGTAAGTGCTTATTGGGCTTAATTAATTAATTAATTCTTCAGCTTTAGCCTCGGAAAATGGCAGCACACTTGTTTTGAAAGCGAGCGGCCCATGTGGTGTGCTCGTAGTACTCGTCTCTGCGGCTTCAGCACGTGTATTGGTCTCTCAATAATTGCATTTCACAGTAAAAAAAAAAATTATAATCATTTACCAGGCAATAAAAAAATGTATTCATTGAAGAAATTCAGTCAACAACTATGCGTAAAGTACACCTCCCCTCCTTGTCACATATATTTGTCACTTTTCAAATTTTAGCGCCTTCTGCCGACAATCCTCACGCATCCCACATGTGAGAATGATCTGGATTTCTATACGATCTGGATCTCTCTCTCTCTCTTGATGTATATTTACATAATCTCCAAATGGATCTCTCTCTCTCAATCTCCAAATCGACAACATAGTGTTTTATAAATCTACTTCATGAAACAGAATCGCTAGATAATAACAATTTGTTATGGATGTCAAATGGCCCCTTAAAAACCATTTGAATTTGACAATAGTATCACATTTTATCATCTCATCATCTCATGAATTTGTCCCTAAAAATGTTGCTTAGCCTTTTTTGGATGCCTGCCAATGTAGGTAAACTAGGATCAACTCGACTCGAATCATATATTGCTTGGCTGGAGTTCGAGTCGAGCGACACAAGGTCAGCTCAAGGTTGACTCGTTTATCAACTCTCCATTTGACTTCACATATTTCCTTGGTTTTAGGTTTGGAAATTACAAAAAAAAAAAAAAGAAACCTAGATTAAACGATTGAGTTTAATCGAGCCGGGTTCGAGCGGAGCTCTAGTTGGCTCGACTCTTTGTACAGCCCTAAGCCCTGGAGATGGAACTAGTCGTCCAGAAGAGAGAGAGAGAGAGTGCCTAGCTTTTATTATATACTCCTTTGACCCTAATCTTCTTTTAAGCCTGATTCCTTGAAGAAGGCTTTATGCTTAGACTTCTCTAATTGGGGCATTGTTCTCCAAGTTTCTTGCAAAACTCTCATCAGATTTCTTAATGCGATTTGCACTCTATTCCCCGAAAATATAAACCGACAATTTTATTGGCTTATAAAATTTGATACATGCATCTGCTTTTGACGATTCTCTTTATACCATGCAGTTGAATTTCAAAAAATTGGCTGAAAAGAAAATAGTTGAAGATGATTAATAAACTTCAAGGGCAAAATCCATGTATGATGAACCCATATAGAATTTCATACGTGCATTATGTGCTTTGATTTATAGAAGTGGACTCTTGGGTTTGTCAAAATTCTTGCATGTGAGTGTGTTCGGAAACGGACGTAATATCATTGTCACGTAACTTTCAGAAAAGTTTAAGCCCCTTAAAATTAGTCAGATTCGAACGGATCAGCGGTCGATTTTAAGGTGTTCCATCCACACGTCTTGTACATTTGACGGGTCAGACTCACAAAGATCCAACTGACCATGACACCATAAAGCAATGTTTGATAGTGTTAGAGTCGGATCTAAGATCGAAGCTACCACCGATTTCAAAACCACAAATATATATACATATATAGACACTTCCAGATAGGAGAAAATCAGCCTTGGATCTTATACCCGAGGCCATCAAACAAAGCTTATGGTATTCAATTGTTACTGCAATTGGATTTTCCCTTGCTCCAAATCCAACACCGAATCCAGTTGAGTATATACAACATTAGTCCATATTCAAACAAATTTTATGAGTGGATCTACTTTGGAATTGATTTATAGCTTTAAAGATGACTATGCAAGCACCACATCCCGTTTCCCTTCAATAATGTCACTTTTTCTCACGACCTAAAAGATACCTTGCAGTTATATCATTGAAGACAGAAAACTTAATCATTCATCTCTATTATGGCGCTGAGGAAAAACGAAAGAGACATGACAACTTGTTGGTTTTAGTTTCTTTTCATTCACAAACTACCAAACTAGGTTAATCGAGCGGTCCAGATCTCTTAATTTCTCTTGAATTTCTTCAATCATGTAGGCCCCAAGAGTAATAATGCCAATAATGATTTCATCTTTGTTGGTGTGTCTCTATTATCCATGGGGCCAAGCATCATTAATTGCTCTTTAATGGTCTTAGCTATTCACCACTGGTGGGAAAAAGAAAGTAAACTTGCAATAAGAAGCAACTGTGCTTGCTCGAACTCTTGATGTTGCACCAAACAAATTTCTGTTGCTTAACATACTCTTAAAGCAATATGGCAGTTTGCGCGCTCAAGTCAAGTAAGTTGTTACAGCTTTGGAAATTTTGAAAAAGGAGTAAAACTTTTCCACGTTGGACGTGTTTTCTACGTGCATTCAAACACGCCCTTGAGGTGGGGTGGCTTCTTTTCCTTTTCCAAACGATTCAGGTAAGTTAACAAAGGACCGTCCGTTATGGTCAGAAATTGACCAAAATGCCCCCACTGTTTAATAGAGCACTCCATGTACATAACCATTGTTAATGCTTCCTTGGTGACTGTTTTTAATGATAAAAATTTTAGTTTTTAATCATCAAATTTAAAGAGATTAAAATAAGGTTATGATTCCTTCGTTACCAAAATAATCGACATTCTTGACTTAATGCACTTCTTATCTAATCTTTTTTTATAATATTAATTTTTTTAATAAATCGTAAATATATATATGTATATATATAGATAACACAAAAACCTAAGGCTAAAAATGAGATGAAAAAGGGTGATCCAAAAACGACGTCATTGCATTGATGGAAGAGAGAAGTCGAAACAACTTTGGCATAGAGGTGGGTTCCACCCTCAGATTGAATGGGCCCACCCACCGTCTGGGGCCCACACTCCATCACACCACCGAGAAAGTTTTAATTGACAAATCGATGCCGACATTTTTATTGTTTTACAAAGTAGTTCCGGATGTTCAGAATGTATTAGAACGGTTTGATGAACTTATTTGAATACGAACCTTCCAAACAAAATTCGACTTAATCCGGTTGTCATGCGATGCCTTCTAATATTTGTAACTTATTTGTATCGATTACCTATGCTGATAATCATGTTCAAAGCAAGGGAATAATATATTGATCAAATAGTGCAAAAGCAGGAATCCTAGGCCCCCTTACCCCTACTTGGTAGGGGATGATTTTGTAAAAGAATTATCAGCGAGAGGCCAAAAAGGAAAAAAATCAAAATTGGAAAAAAGAAAATTCCTCCCATCACATCCACAATATCTTTTGGATGCATTGGAATTGTAACACAGCTTTTCGTACAGTAAATATTATCGCCATATTTTTTTATGCGCCCTCTGCCTTGAAATTACAAAACTGCACCTCCCTTTGGCGTTATTCCTTTTCAACTTCAAACACCAAAAACACCCTTCTGAGAGAACACGGGATATTGTGGGAAGAGTCTCTTCTACTTAATTTATTGGGGGCATTCGGTCATTGTCATCCATAACACATTCATAAGTAACTAGTGGAGATTCTTCAGAAAATGTTGAGAGGATTTTTCAGACAATTGGGAATTATAAAATTCTTTTTACTTAAAGATAACGTATTTTTAGTTTTGTCATTCGTAAAGCCCCTGTTTGTAAATTATTATAAACCCAACTAGTTATTTGTATATGTAAAAAAGTGAGATACCTATTTGTAGATTCATTTGTAAAGTTGTTAAATATGAATGAAGTTGCATCTTCATTGCCTTTTCTTTTCATGTTTGGAAAGCATCAACATCATTGGAACAATTCGAGGCCACCTACAACATGCACTCGGTTACCTAACTATCAATATTCAAACTCCAAAATAATTTGCTTCCCAAGTTATGAATCCGCATTTGTGAATCCTAATTCATTTTACAATTTTTATCGGACCATGGGTTATGTGGTTCATCTTAAAGCTTTCTCGTTCACAAAGGTCATAAGTTCGATTCCAAAGTTGCAAACACCGAGTCCCTTTGGACCTTTGGTTTGGCTGGAACATAGCCTATGCTAAGAATTTGGCTCCCCTTGGTTCGTTCAAGAGTTGATCTTATTTACCAAGCACCAAAGAACCAAGTTTTAAAAGTTAGACCCGATTCGACTCCCCACCTGTCAAACTTTCCTTCCTTCATCCAGCCAACATGTGGACGCACAGTGCCATGATCTAAAAAAAAGTATGAGTTCGATCCATCGGACCTTATCAAAAGCTGCAACCAGTTCGCAGCCTTTTAGGTGAACTAATTTAGGCCCAATGAGCCCCTTCTTTTGAACCCGAGCTCTGGATGGATCTAGACCCCAAAGGAAGAGGCTCTATGAATCGAACCCCTCCCTGGATCCCTGATTCATCTGCATATTCATGCTCGTATCTGGAGAAGAAAGAAAAGCAAGTGGCATAAATAATTTGCCTCTGGCAAAAAGGCTGCAACAATGCACGGCTCCTTACTTCTTTAGTAGCATACTTGTTGCTTATGGGACCCCACTGAGCAAATTCAGGCTTTTTCATGCATGACGAACACCAAATTAGTCACAAGGTCGATCTTTCAAGGGCCCCATGATTAGTGTTTGATGTTTGAACCAGCAATCCTATAAATTATTATCTTACTGTTTCTAAATCAACCACTGATCTTATAAATTACTGCAGTCGACTCTGTCAACCTCATAATAGTCCAAACGGCTCAGCGTTTCCTTCAATGTGTGGCAAGCAAATCCTTTTCCTATGATATGCATCGGTGGAACGTCATAACCAAAGCTAATGCTCAGGTCTTATCATCACTTGCAAGTTGTGTTTAAAAATGTCTAGCACAACGACAAAGTGCTAAAGAATGTAAAAGGTCGTTAACAATCTCGTGAACGAAAAAAAATAGTAACTAAAACAGTATTCTTCTACAAGAAAACTAAGAAAAAAAATTGCAGGAGGACTAAAACAGTAAAAGTATGAAACCTTCAAGAAGATAAGAAACAGTCGTTTTGGCAAATATAAATGAAGAAGACAGATGCCACGATATTTGTCACACTGATGTTTCAGCAGCCTCTTCACAGGTGACATTATGTATGGCTGCAGAGTCTTGAAATCTAGGCCAAAGGCAGCTGCACATTAACAAAGAGAAGACTACAGAGACACATTCTAAGCTGGTGGTTGATTAGGCAAATGAACAAATGTTCTTGTTATGAATATGCGGGAGCAGGCCTAGACTGTTGAGCCCTGCAAGAATCTCACAGCCAAGGGTTCTCAAATGCGAGACATCTCACAGGGCTCAAATTTCAACAATGGCAGTCAGATGGTATGTCCAAAAAACGTACATCTGAGCATGTGACCGCTCACCGACCAAGATCAAAGCCTGAAAGAAGCATTCCAAATTTCCAAGAACTGCAAAATCGTGAACAGAAGGGCACTATGGTCATCTGATTTCACGAATGACATTGTCCCAACAATCTACCAACTCAGTGGCGCCATGTAAGATAGAGCCATAATGGTGGCACTTTTGCTGTATTGGTGTCCTCAATGAGACAGCTTGGAGGTGAAGGTGAACCTGTTACGGCTTAGCTAAAGCTCCAGAGTAACATCAACGCCTTTCAACAGGGGTTGCTTTCACCCATCCCATCCCATCTCTCCTACTCCTTTCTTGTCTTCCTTCCTGGGTTTTCTAAAGCGGAACTGGAAAGGGTATAGGTGGTATACTTTTTTATGTGCTACTGATACGGTGGCACCACTGTATGAGCTTGCTTTTTTGCCTTCTTTTTATATCTCTCTCCATCCTCTGAGAGAGGGAAGGAGGGAAAATAATTTGGTTTGCTGAGATGGTGGTCCTTCAGGATTGTTTTTAACTTTGTCTTCTTTTTGAGAATGTGAAAAACCAGAAAAGATTTGTAGGCATGCTTTTTTGACAATCAAACTGAAAAACTACAGATTCCTTGTGTACAGAAGTTTTTGGTGTTTTGCTCTTTTCTTTGCTTGCTTCTCCAAGGAATAGTTTATTTTTCCTCCTTTTAAATATTACTTTCTGGGTTTATTTTGACCTGTTACCTTACCCTCTGTTAGTGTGCAATCAACCTCCCTGTTGTTTCTAGTGGCATTTTCTTGAAGCTATTTTTCCTTGTCTTTTACTTTTCCCCCGTCTTTGTTTTTTGGTCGGGATTTTGGTGAGAGGATTTGTGGGATGTGGCTCTGAGGGTTGATCTGGAGTTGGTGATGGATCTTTAATGCGATTTTTCGTCTATATTTTGCGGTAGTCTGGTTGTTCTTTCGCGCTAGAGGGAGAGGGGCTGTCGGTGCTGGTGATGGCTGGAAGAGCAGCGCCACCGCCTAAGCAAGACGAGTTAGTGCCACATGCTGTCAAGGACCAACTTCCTGGAATTTCTTACTGCATCACCAGTCCTCCTCCATGGGGTACGAATCCCTCTCTCTCTCTCTCTCTCTTGGGTGTGGTTTGTTGATACTGCGAGAGATGGCCTTTCGTCAAATTTTGAAATGGTGGGCAGCTTTCACATGGTACATTGGTTTTCTATTCAGTGATCAGTAATGGTTGCCTTTTCTCTTTGATATTTCAGTCTAAATTTAGTCTTTGAGTGACAAACATAACAGACCTTCTTTGTTATACATAAAATAGGGCTTTCATCTTCCTGCATCTTTCTCCTAGAGGCAGACAGAATCTCTGTTCTTTCGATGTCTTCACTGTGACAAGCAAAGTAAAGTTCCTCTTTGCTGTCTCTCATTTAGGCATGGAAAAAATATTTTTTCTTGACATTTAAGCACAATGAAAGCGAACCAACCCGATTTTCCAACTCTCACTTGCATGAAAGCACCAGTATTTGTTGGTCTGTGAGAAGCAATGCTGTTCTCTAGTATTTTCTCTGTGGAGTTAATACTTGTTTGGTTTTCATCAAATTGTAACTGGTACTCTCGTGTGGAAACTCAAGGTTTTCTTTGCGTATCACCTTTTATATTGGTCTAAAATTCACCACGGAAAAGATCTGGCCGACATCTTCATCTTGCCATCTATGTTCAAATTGTAATTGTGCTTGTTAAATTGACAATGCAGCGGAAGCCATTCTACTTGGTTTTCAGCATTATCTGGTCATGCTTGGAACGACTGTTATAATACCCACTGCTTTGGTTCCTCAGATGGGAGGAGGAAATGTAAGACATGATTCCTGTTCAGGATTTTCGTTTTTCATTTCTTGTGAATTTGCAGATTTATTTTCTGGAATTATGCTTTCATATACGATGGAGATTTGTGCTTCCATTTGGAACTGTAGGAGGAGAAAGTTAGAGTGATCCAAACGCTGCTTTTTGTTGCTGGCTTGAACACTCTGTTCCAATCCTTTTTTGGGAGTCGGTTGCCTGCTGTTATCGGAGGATCGTACACCTTCGTTGTGCCTACTCTGTCAATCATCTTAGCTCGGCGATATAGTGGCATCTTAGACCCACATGAGGTACATTTTTTATGTCGGTCTGAAAGACATCTGTTCTTGAACTTGATTTTTCTATTGTTTATCAGCAGCAGCTTCAAAACTTAAACCCTCTTGTTTGCACACGCAGAAATTTATTCGAACAATGAGGGGAACTCAGGGTGCTCTGATAGTTGCATCTACTCTTCAGATTATTATTGGCTTCAGTGGACTTTGGCGAAATATTACCAGGTGCAACTATTACTAGTTTACGATATATGCATGCAAAAGTTGATGCAGTTTATCTCTGTGCTGATTTTATACATTTCATCTTACTTCAGGTTTCTTAGTCCACTTTCAGCAGTTCCTCTCATAACTCTAGCAGGACTTGGGCTTTTTGAGTTTGGTTTTCCTGGGGTAAGTACCTTATTCTTTGGTTTTCTCTGTCTTGAAAGAGAAAATTAGATTGAGGTTTCCCTTGGATCATTTGGTCCTTTACATATCCTAACATAAAATAGGACTAGCAATTGAATATATGACAATGGGAGTGTAAGTTAAGTTCGCGATAGATTTCACTGACATTATCTGATGGAATGCTTTCACTAGGTGGCAAAGTGCATTGAGATTGGCCTCCCTGCACTTATTGTTCTGGTAGTATTTTCACAGGTAATTGATAATCTACCCTCTTTTATTTGAAAACTTATTTGTGCGAATAATATCTTCAGTTATTGATTATTTACCTCTTTTTTTTTATTCTAAAGTTTCTGGTAGTTTTGACTCCACTTGAAACATGTAGAGTTAATATTCTTCATGTTTTATTACTTGTCAGTGTGTCACCTTTTGTTGGTATGCAGAGAACCCTTAGAACTTTCCATATGATAGAAAAGGGTGAAGCTGCCTGTTAGTGGCCTGACCTACATACTTTTAAACTGTTGCAGTATGTTCCTCATGCAATACAGTCAAAGCGGATGGTTTTTGATCGGTTTGCTGTTATATTTATGGTTATCATCGTGTGGATCTATGCTCACCTCCTCACAGTAGGTGGGGCTTACAAGCATGCACCACCAAAGACTCAATTTCATTGTCGGACTGATCGAGGTGGACTAATTGGTGCTGCCCCTTGGTAATTTCACTGTTTATTACCGGCATGCCTGTCATGCTTTCATACTATTAGATTCTCTGTGATGCTTTTTCTTTGATCTGCCATTTCTTGGGTTCATTTTTGTCTTCTTTTTTCTGGCTTTATCTTTCTCATTCCTGTGACCCTTGATATTTCTTTTAAATGTACCATCTGCTTCATTAAACAATTCAATTGTGCAACACTACTGACTACTAGGCGAGGTTGTGTATGGGTACCTTTGAACTGTCATCAGTTCATTTGTAATATGGTTTCCACTTCCATTTGCCTGCCAAGAGGTAATCCGTGTTCTTTCTATAAGTGGCATCTCCACTTAATAGCTTTGTCTGCCTGGATGATAATTGTGCTTCTTTGCTTCTTGAGCATGTCATCCATTGTACCCGATATCTAATGTCCACCAAGTCTGGACCTTGTGCATTGCAACTTGCTGGCATGCTTACAATTATGCTGCGTTGGACATTCATCGGTATCACTCTTCACATCTGACTATTGTTATAACATGGTCCCCTGTAGGATAAGAGTTCCATATCCATTTCAATGGGGGCCGCCTACTTTTGATGCTGGAGAAGCTTTTGCCATGATGATGGCATCATTTGTCGCTCTTGTGGAGGTATGTCGATGTCATGCTGTAGGATCTCCTCTATTTTCACTTCATGACTGTTTGAACTTCTGTAGGTCTAATCTTATCTTTGGATTCTGGAGCTGATTCCTTTGTTTTTCTTCAAAGAAAGTTGACTCTTGTTTGGTTCTCATTTTGTAACTATCTTATTGGAATTTTAGTCTACGGGTACATTCTATGCGGTGACAAGATATGCCAGTGCCACTCCAATGCCTCCTTCTATTCTCAGTCGTGGTATTGGTTGGCAGGTAATGCAGTTCTTTTGGCTGTCGCATGCTAAACTTTATTATTTGTTTCAATTAGGCATTCTAGTTGCTGCAATCAAGTGAGTATTAGGTGTCTGAGTTGTTCTTGCTGCCTCTTGCTAAAATGGAGAAGGGTGTTTTAGGAATCAAAAGGAAAAAAGGAGAATTTGATTATATTTGTGCTGCTTTCAGCTTGCATCAAGCAGTTCTCCAGTTTTATCTCCAAGCTTAAGAGATAAGTTATTACAAACATTTCTGATTGCAGGGAATTGGTATTCTGTTGGATGGACTATTTGGGACAGCCAATGGATCTACAGTATCTGTGTAAGTTTTTTTATTCTGAACATGGATATTTTTTATGCTGATGGGAGTTATCATTTCATTTAGCAAATTCACATATTTCTATACAGAGAAAATGCTGGGCTCCTTGCTTTGACTCGTGTTGGCAGCAGAAGAGTTGTGCAGATATCTGCTGGATTCATGATTTTCTTTTCTGTTCTTGGTAAGCTTTGCACAGCTTGTGCATGCATGCTTTGAACAACTTGAGTTTGAGTAATGTATATTTTTTTCCCTTGTGTTCTACCATGTCTGCAACACAAATGGAAAATACAAACACAAATTAGTGGAAATAGATTTTACTTGTCCTTGAATGCTTGAATTTCTGAAGTTCACTGACGTGCCTTTTTAACTTGAAACCAATAGAAGTGAATAGTTAAGTTTCTGGCTGCTAGATGAATTCAATAGTGTACAATGAGGCATTAATTTACATAGGTTAAACTTGTAAATGATGACAGTGCATCACGTTCAATATTCATTGTTTGACTTGTATGATTAAATCTCTTGCCATCTGACGTAATTAACAGGTAGGTAGTTTTGATGTATACATATCTGCTTATGAGATTTTAATCCTTTCCTTTCAGTGCACAACTTAGTTTTCTCATATTGGATTCTCACACTGTAAGTCTGCCCTGAGAAAATGTTAACGTTCTGGGAGCTTCTTCTCAGCTGAATTATGAGGATATGAAATGCATGGATTCAACATGGAGATCTGAAATTGTCACCCGTGCCAAACATGATCCAAATCGGCAAATCCACTATGAGCTTCTGAAATTTCAACTGTGCCAAACATGATGGATATCAACTCTGTATTGAGTATTTCTGTGTTTGATTTTCTGCATTCCTTGGAAGATTGTTTCCTGGCCTTGGGTTCTGGTCATAACATTGACACTTCTGCTCTTAGGGTCATACTCTGTAAGAGCCTGTTTCTGAACTTTTGCTGTTGCAATTTTGATGTTCCAAAAGTTAGTCTTAAGCGTTCTTGATTTGTGGATTCATTAGGATTATTTATATTCTTGTCTCTATTGGAAACATAAGAGCTAAATCCTGTAACAGGCACTTTTGAAGTAATGCTTTCTCCCAGTTTACCTTTTTCTTCAACATTGGTGTGTGTGCATATTCTTGTGCTTGTCTTGGATGGACTAAATGTAGCATTTCAAGTAACTCCTCTAGAGGAGTGCGAATGTGATAATTTTCAAAGTGATACTAGATATGAAATTGCTGATATTTCTTGTGATGTGTGTTCCCTTTTCTTCATGGGCGATTTATTGACATGGGACCAATCAATCTTTTGTGTCTGTTTTCTTATGGTCAACTGGCAATTGATAATTTGCTTCTGCTTCCCTAGGAAAATTTGGAGCTGTTTTTGCATCTATTCCCTTCCCAATTGTGGCAGCACTTTATTGCCTTTTCTTTGCATATGTTGGTACGTACATTACTAAAGGCTTTGAGATATCTCGTTTCATTTCTCACAAATTAATAAACTGAGGCGGTGGCACTGTTAACAGCTTCTGCTGGGCTTAGCTTCCTTCAGTTCTGCAATCTCAACAGTTTCAGAACAAAGTTCATCTTGGGCTTTTCTATATTCATGGGGTTGTCAGTGCCACAGTACTTCAACGAGTACACTTCATTTGCTGGTTATGGTCCCGTTCACACTCCTGCAAGATGGGTATGTATGATGTAATCTGTTGACAGAATGAAATCATATTTCAATATCCTTGCTTAAAGCCTCTCAATTTTTGCAGTTCAATGATATGATTAATGTCCCATTTTCATCGGAAGCATTTGTTGCCGCACTGATAGCTTTCTTCCTGGATAATACACTTCACTGGCGGGACGGTGGGAACAGGACAGACAGAGGGCACCATTGGTGGGACAAATTCCGGTCATTCAAAACTGACACAAGGAGTGAAGAGTTCTACTCATTGCCTTTCAATCTTAACAAATTCTTCCCGTCAGTATAAAGCGCAGGTGCTTCCACCGATCAGAGGTCATGAAAGTGGATTGCTTAATGGCTCTCCATGGCGGAAAAGAGGGATAATAGCGTCATTCCCGTAATATGAACTGCATTGCTAGTTTATCAGAATCCTTCTGTCAAACTCCCTTTTTTGGTATTATTGATATATGTAATTTTTTTGTATATCTTTGAAAGGTATAGGATTGCAATTAACTGTGCATCATAGATGGCAATTTGTTTCACTTTCTGTGATGCTCCACCGTTTCTCTTGGGTGGCCCAAAACAGTTTTGCTTCTCAACTTCTAGCTCGTCGAGAACTGATCTAGGGCCTAAAACCGTCAATAAAGTGTGTTAATCTTGTAGATGCTAAAGATGGTGGCTTATATTTCTTTTCAGATGCTTCTATGATCTAGAAATCTTCAAGTTATTATATGCTGACAAATTTCATGTTTCTGGGATGTGAAACAACTCTTGAACTGTACTCAGAGATCCAGATCTTCACAGATGTAATCCAAAACATGGATCAACTTGTTGCTTTGGCTTAGAGGGTCTGCTTGGGTTGGCTTCTGTTGCTCTCTTGATTAAAAAAAAAAACACGGTTTCTCTCTTCACGTGAAACCTTGCAACCAGTGGTTCATCTTTGCATATCACTGGAAGATGCTTATTTCGGCCAGGGGAAAACCATCTGTCCATGTGGTTTGGGAATGAATCCTCCTTTCTTCGGTTCGTTGCTTTCACCTCTTGCGGAATGCCATGTGCTCGTGGTGACCCAAAGTCGTAGTTGTTGACAAGATGGTCTCAGCACGGTCGTGGCCAGGAATTGATATCCGCTTGTTTGATTTAACGATATTCGGTCCTTGATTTGTGCTGAATAGCACCTGAAGACAGGCAGAGGAAAGTAGGCAAGCTGCGTGCTCATAAATTCACTGAAATAATCAATAGGTTTTTGATATATTTTACATTAAAAAAAATCAGTCAAGCAAGTTGCTTAAAACGCCTACAAGTAAATATAAACTTTTATTGATTTGCTTTTATTCTGCCAAAGAGTTTATGGAAATCTTAGGCGTGCATCCTCTAGATTAACGATGTTTTAGAACAACATAGCCCTAACATATAGCTGCAAAAAGCGTCCACGAAAAATGAACGATGACAACTCAAATGATATATATATATATATATATATATATATATATATATATATATATATATATGTTAGACGTAGAATATACTTATAGTTTTAGCTTGATAAATAGAGAAAAAAAGATAGACTGATTAGGCATATCAACAGATGCTTGTGCACGTGCGCACACGCGCGCGCGCACACACACATATATATATATATATATATATATATATATATATATATATATATATATATATATATATATATATATATATATATATATATATATATATATATATATATATATATATATATATTTTGGGTATGCATTCAAATACATCAGATGCCAAATGTTGTCAATGGCTAAAAATAAAAAATTTATTACTAAAAACATTATAAAACATTGTTAAAAGCATTATGAACTGTTGCTAATATTCTTGTGATGATTGTTTTTAATAATATACAATTAATTTTTAACAGTCCAACAACTTCCTTTTAATTCTTATACGTGTTATTTTTTTAAATTGGTTTCTAATCGTTTAACCATGCACGTGTTGTACATGATTAGATCCCAACTATGCACGGGTCAGTTTGTTGTTGCAAACTGTAAACGAGATTTCTAGTCTCAAAAACTTTTCTATATATGGAATAGTACGTAGACGCCAAAATAAAGTGGGTATGAACCATTTTTCTTATTTTTTCTATACATGAAAAAAAATAAAAGCTTGGTTCACTAGAATGTAGTTCACATCGCGTTTGATCCTTTCACTTGATCATACGCTTTTATTTTCCCCCTTTAATAGGTCGGATATATTATTTACGTAGATTTGACTTGAAATCTTTGGTGGAAATGAAAATTCAACGTTTACATATATGTCACAAACTTGTTTCTCGCTGAAATCGCTTTCGTCTACCACAACAACAACAACAATAATAATAATAATAATAATAATAATAATAATAATAATAATAATATTATCAGAGCTGCGGAAAATTGCTCCATCGATGAGGCCATCCAATCGCTCCTCTCTATAATGATGGAGCCACATACTGGCTGGTGCGGGCAGTTGCCCACACGAGTCCTGCAATTTTTGTTTGTTTTAATATATACCTTCAAATATTTGCTTATTTATATACACTGGTGACACTTAAAAGATGACACTTAAAAGAGTGAAAATTTATGAAATAAAAACTAAACAGAAAACTCCAACTTCATCATGGTCTCATGCTAGATAGGGCTTCCACGTTTGAGTGAGACCACATAGGTTTCAAAAAAAAAAATTGTAAGAAAAAGATAAATGAATACGACAAGTTAAACCAATACTATCAAGCTTTTGTTCTAAAGATGGCGCATTTGTTTCCAATTAAGGAAAACAAAACTCAATGAACGAAATTATTTTTTTTTTTTTTTGCAGTCGATCTTCACAGTTCAAAGAACAATGGCCATTGTAGGT
This sequence comes from Nymphaea colorata, assembly GCF_008831285.2. Lineage (NCBI taxonomy): Eukaryota > Viridiplantae > Streptophyta > Magnoliopsida > Nymphaeales > Nymphaeaceae > Nymphaea > Nymphaea colorata. The sequence goes on from NC_045140.1 coordinate 18,603,727, forward strand.
TAAGGATTATTGATCTGTCCGCAGCTTGGGACACTCGGGAAAAAGTCACAAACATAGAAACCCATGCAAAAATGAGAAGCTTACTTTAGATCCCGTGTTTGATGCCATGGATGAGTGGATTCCATGCCACATAGGTGGTGTATAACTCAGCTGTCTTCGACTCTTTGATGGGCAAAAGCTGAAAATGCTAAGGTTTTGTCCATCTGTATGCATCGGATATGCAACAGCACCAAGAGACGAGGCTCCCCTCCTTTTCAATAGAAAAAAATGGCCATGCGTATGTATCACTCTCTTCATATGATACATGCATATGTGCCTGGACTTTTAAGAAGCAGCGACTTGCTTCACAACCTCAACCCATACATACCATGAAAGCAGGCACCTGAGGGTGGACGTTTCTAACATTCTTCACTTTGAATCAGCATGATGTGTAGGGAAAGCATAATGTAGAAGGTTCATTTACAAATAGAGAATCCTTCAAATTTATTATACGAATCCTTTAGATTCTTGTTTTGCATCTGTTGATACCTAAGAGCAGGACTTTTATGTGAAATGCACAATAAACATATATAAAATGTTACATGTGATTACATTAAAATCAGGGTCTTTATTTACAAGGAACTTAACAAATTCCTCTTCATTAATCTGCTCTGTAGATTTCCAGAGTTTACATCTGTTTGGCATTTCAATAACCATTCTCTGTAATCTGCCATATGTAAGCAGCCGCCTCCCTGCTGCTAAATAAGCAGTTCACTTAGCGCTAGGAACAGCTCTTCTCTCCCAGATATTAGCAAAAGCCATATTCTTAATGAACCTGAATTCTTTTGTATTTGTCCTTTTCAACTCGGTCACTCTGTCCTTTTTCCACACCAAGGAATCACTTCTTGAGTTCACCTGCACACATCTGATCACATGCTTAATCCAAGGTGAATTTAAAGTGATCAGTAAATTCTCCGCATGACAATTAATAATTTGCTCCATGGAAGCTCCCATGATTTTCTTAGAAAGAGGGAGATTCTCTTCAGGAATTAGGTAAGGTAGCACTCACCATCCCCATTGATCGTTCCAAACATTAACAGAGCACTCATCACCAATACTCGATCTAATCATATATCCCTCCTCGTCCCAACCCCAGACTATACCCCTATTGGCCCAAGATTGTTAAGGCTTCAACTTAAACGTCCTTAAATTGTTTCTAGTTAGATATTTTTTCCTGATCAAGACAGTGCAGGCTGAATTCACTCAAAACACTCTGCAGCCCAAAAAAAACTCATTGAATATCTGTTAAAAACACTCAATTGTGAACATCCAATCCCTCCTTCATCAACAGGTTTACAAAGCGTGTGCCAATTAATCAGGATGAACTATTATATTTTGCTCACCAAATAAATCTGCAATACTCCTTTTCTTCTGGTCTTGGCTGCCTAGGCAACATCCAATACCCTATAACCTAGTAATAACATGTTTTACCAGGCAGATCGTCCCTGCACTTGAGGGGAGGCGACAGTTCCATACTACCAACTTTTACTCACCTTTTGATTTAAAAGAAATTACAGTACTCAGTCTCAAGTTTGCCTATGAAATGCGGTAAGCCAAAGTGATAGGCAGCTCTCCTCTTTCCCATCCCAGAAGTCGACTAATTTTCACTCCTCCATTTAGATAGAATGGAATAACAGTCAACTTGACTGGATTCATCTGTAACCCTATCTCTCTTCCAAACACGCAGGAACCTCTTTAATATGCCTTACAGAGTCAAATTCTGCTTTGCAAGAGAGCATCATGTCATTGCATAAAATAGGCCATGACCGATCTTTAACTCCCACAATTTTCTGCACCTGTATGCCACTATTAGTCTTCTCCCATTGCAAACTTCTTGAAAGTGTCTCCATCACCAACTTAAACAATATTGGGGACATTGAATCTCCTTGTCTTAGTCCACAATGACTCAAAAAATTGTCCTTCACAACTATTATTTAACGCATTTGCCAACTCATGAATCAAAAGGATCTGATCTTGGATTAATCGGTTAGGAATAAAACCTCCTTGTTCGAGGCCTACCAATCTGCCACAAATTTGCTTCATCCTTTACACCATGATTCTAGTAATCATTTTGTAAATAGTATTACAAAGTGCAATAAGTCGATAATAACAGCTTCTTTCACTTTTAGAATCAGCATTATATGTGACCTGTTCATAAGCTAGCCAATTTACCAGTCTTATAAAAATGTATATTACTGCTACTAGTACAACCCAGCCTACAATTGGAGAGAACTTTTGGAAAACTCCACTGCAAACGCGTTTTGGCCAGGTGTCTTATTCTTCTTCATACTGGAAACAACGCACTTAACAACTTCATTCTCCCTGAGTGGGCTGCAACAAACTTTCAAATATACAGAACAGTAGACTCAAGTTTGGTGCAAAACAAGATTGAAAACCATACACCCAATGTGAATAGAACATTTCCTTTTTATAAATCACTAAATGTCAAGCCACAAAAAAGAAAAAAAGACATGAACCACCAGTAACAACAGAACCAAGTATTGCAGTAGTAACAAAATACATATTATAAATTGATGTGCACATACAAGACAATGGAAAAGGTAAATACATGGCCCGTTATTATTCATCATGTTTTAAACAAGAGCTATTGCAGTATCAGTTTGGCGATCAATCGCCCTCATGATGCATATATTTTTCGCCTGACATCATTTTAGGTTTAGCAAAACTAAGAGATCATAGAAGATGGTCACCTTCTTGTGCACCATGTAAGATGTGCTCGCATTGATTAATTTGCTTTGCATAAATTACACGCGCAATAAACTTAATTTATTTTAGTAGCACATTACTTCAGTAAATTTAATCACAACTTCATTATTGACCTTCCATTAGATATTCCGAAAGCTCGTAATCAAGACATGTTCAAGAAATTCGGTGATGAAAGTCATACATGCATTAATGAAGGTCTTTTATCATCTTAAGCGTCAAGTCAAAAGAATGCATAGCACAAAATAATGCACCAATGCCAACTACCCTTCATACAACCTATTACGAATGCATAAATATTATCATTCTCGGTAGTACATGCATAGTATGTAAAAACATACATGAAAAAGTAGTATAGCTATAAGAGACTAAGCCATCCCCTTCTCTTCGCTTCAAGGGTTCGTGGGTGTTTCGAAACTTCAGTGGTCCTACACTATATCTTTCAATTTGAGTGCACATTCAATAATTTATTATGGAATAAAAAGGAAAGAAAATTAAGAACAAAGAGCAATAATGGACATAAGAAAATTAAGAACAAAGAGCAATAATGGGCATGGACCCGCATGTCAGGATCCGATGCATTTGTCATTGAATGAGTTGTCGTGGTTTTGCAAGAATAAAAAGAAAAAAAGATTGAATGAGCTTTGGCACCATTATTACTAGTAATAAGAGAGCGCACCAACCAAATAGCAAAAGGAACATCACAACAACATCCCCTCGCTCACTTTTGTCTTCTTCTTTTCCCTTTTTCTTTCCTTGTCATAGAAGCTTCGTGCCACCAACCCAATTCAATGGGCTCCTCCTCCATTATTGAAGGTGACACTTCAAAAATTTCATGTGCTTAAATGAGGCCCAACTCAACCCAATGTAATTTCTACAAAGACTTTCCCATATTCATGCCTTGCTTTACATGTGGGCACTTCACATCACTACCAAAAAAAAAAAAAAAAGCAGATTCATCGACACGTAAAAAGACAGATGTCCGTAAAAGTGAATTTTTATCAACGTTCAGGCTTCCTGTGTTGGAGAAGATCGCGTTTCACTAGTGTCCCCGAAGGCGGACGTCGATGCAAATCAGCATTCACCGATGCGTGTCGGGAAAATATCGTTGAAATTCAGCTTTTTGCGACAGTCGTTGGAAAGACGTCGCTAAAAATTAACTTTTCACTGACTCGTATTGAAGCTCACATCAGTATGTGTTTTCGGGCCAAACATTATCTACGTCCATATAACCTCCTCCAGAGCCGGTTATATGTTCTCATGTCACAGGGTTATGTAACTATGTCTAGACCTTCATTATGACATAAAGGTCGAATCCCTGCCCTAGAGATTAAAACAGATACGTGGGGAGCGGGACACCGGTCAACTAGACTGCCGCACATTTTTATTTTGCAGTTTAAACACACATGAATCAAGTTGACAACTAAACTTTTACCAGTCCACTAATTCCACCAACTATACTCTACACCTGGAAGCAGTCAGAACAACACATAAGTCAGCAGGATCTACTATTCCATACATCCAGAATTAGTCTCTCAAGTTGCGTTTTTCAAGAAAAAAAAACTTCTTATTTTCTGTTACAAATTTTCATACTGAATTAATTAGCTATGGTTATCGCAGCTCCATCCTGGTTAACTCAATCCAGATGGATCCGTATAATTAGCTAACGCATGTGCTGGGAGACCTCTTTTGTTCCTCAAATGGCCACACAAATTAGTGGTTTTATCAGCAGTACTCTTCTGCATTTGTTTACTGACTCATTTAATTGAATGGCCACATCTTCCTGTGCTGAGATGCTTCTTTCCAGCTGCAACTTACCTAGAGAATTCGAAGTTGCAATAATCATCTCCTCCATGTGCAAACTCAAAATCATTGCTTTTTGTCTTACAAGGAGTAATGCAAATGGCTCAGATCTAAGATCCAAGATTATAAATAAATATTGCATTGGAGATCGGGCCGCCGAGGACCCCCTGCAGCAAAAAATAACAAAACCTTCACAGTAAACAAACGATTCCTCAAAAGATTCATTGAGTTTTCATCATTACATAATTAACAAGGATAAAATGCCGCCAATATGCAAAAAAGAACATTTTTGTCAAGACCAAAACTGTTAAGATCCCATGGTTTTAGTGATCATTTTGACAATTCCACTGCTCGAAGAGAGTCGAAGCTGTTCCTTTGGTAATCATATATGGGAATCGAATTGGTAACCATATTCTCACCAGCCGACCAGCCTATTTTGATTAGTTATTTGATGTTTTCATTTATTGAAATTGAGAGTTCATTGATATATTGGGGTGAAATCAAGCTATTGTGAAGTTTCATACTGCACTTAGAATTCAAAACTATTGTGTACCATGTCTGGATAGGTAATTACCGACCTGTTGATCCCTCAAACTTTTATTCAATTGAGCATGACACCAAGCTTTTCTCTAGTTTAAAATCGGCATAAAATACTCACGCCTATTGCATGTGACGCATATACATATATATGAAAGAAATGTCACAATTTAATTAAATAATGACTAGCTACCAAAGAATGTGGTTAAAGGGATGTAAATTTTTCAAGTTAAGGATGCATATCCAACTCGTTTGGATCCTTTTACTTAAATTTGCTCAGTACGTTGTTAGATTCATTAATGATTCGAATTGGATTCATTTCTGAGTTTTGTGATCAAATTTCAGTACATGGATATAGTTGGATTGAAAGGAAGAGTTGTCGCATCTGCTTATGAAGGTGAAGCTATATATATATATACCGTTTACCTTCGATCAACTTCAGGAAGACATGGAGAAGGAAAAAGAAAAAGAGAATATTCCCTTTCGTGACTGTCAAAAAGAAATGCAAGAACACGCTGCGGTAATGAACAACACCAAATTGTTAAATGTTAACCTCTCACTCCCGGAAAGAACAGCGTCAAATTGCGGCATTAAAAGAACTGCAGTAACGCATCGAATACGCTGCAAACTGATTACCATGCCAACTGACATAAGAGCTAGAAAAATATATATTTATTTTATTAAGCATTTTCAAACTTTTATTAATTAAAAATCATGGTTTTAGTTTTTTATTTTAGTGCGTTTCTTTTTCCAACAGGTTAAACGAAGGTAGTAACCAAAAAGTTGGAGCATTTTATCAGTGACAGACAGAGTCAGAGAGCCGTTCATATTTTAGTGGTAGAGAACACAAGTAAAAAGTGGAAGAAGGAATTCACTTTTTGGGATCCATTTAATTTTTAGAGGCTGACATTTAGGCCTCTAAACTAATACAACTTGATTAAATTATTTTTCAGTATCGCCCGATCTAAGTCATTGAGTACCGTGACCAAATGCATGTTTTACAACGAATGACTTAACTATTTGATTAAGAATGCTCAAGAGTCTAAATTTAGCGGTAATTTACAGCACTGTCTTTTCGCCGTCAGTTCTTCACTGCTTTAGAAGCAGATATTGGATACAGCTAAATAATTTACATCAAGCCAAAAACTAAGAATGTCAATGTCGTAACCTTTTGCTCTTTAAGTTATTAATGCTATATTAAAATTAGCTTATGGGTTCTTGCGTCTCACTCTCCATAAATGCCCCAAGTATTATTTTTTCGTGTAGAAACTCTCTCTCTCTCTCTCTCTCTCTCTCTCTCTCTCTCTATATATATATATATATATATATATATAAGAAAAATTAGATGTACCTGTTGAACACCTATATGCTTATTTGTGGGTTCCAGGCCAGCATGCATGTGAGATCATCATTTTTCAAAACAACATTATGAGTGCCTCCACCCTCACCTTCCTCTTTTTCTTTTGCACGTATTTACATAAAAAAAGCTAAATTAAGCTTATAAGAGGTCTAGAGTTCCATCCACATGGCTACGTAGTTCAAGTTCACTTTGTTTAAGAGGCCGACTACCATTGTAAATTAAGGGTCTGCCCAACTCGTGCTTGTTATAATATTTCGGGTGTGCATAAGAGAAGTATTTCATCCCACTACTGGTCGCAAACCTAAAGCCTCTGTCCAGGACTGCCTCGGTGTTTGGAGTGAGTTGAATGTATGACAAACGATACAGTGCTCCTACCTACCTTATTGGCATATAGACATAACACCCAATATAATCAAATTGACAGAGCGAGATTTCAGTAGTGAGAGTCTGACCAGCTCCTTGCTCTATTAAGAGAGAAAGGAGAATAAGTAAAAGTGATTTCAACCTATGCCAAACTTCTCCATACTTTTGTATCCTTGTATGGCAATTACATGTCAATCTTACCCTTGACTTGATATATGCATATGGACATCATTTTACCATTGGAAGAGGAGACAATTAAAATTATTGTCTTTTTTAGTTGTGATATAAATAAATGTTTTGTGGACCACTTCCGCATATCCAAATCCTTTTTAGTTGGATTGGTAACTGTGAAACATGGTTGCAAGGGTCATCTGGGCCATGTGAGCCAACCCAGCAAGTCTAACGTGAAACGCTTGACTTGGACTCGTGGTTCCCACTTTCCCTACCTAATACCCACAATTATTCTCGTGTCTCCTCCTTTTCCTATTTTTTTCCCTTTTCGTGAATAATTAATAAACAAGCAAATAACCAGCAAAACATATTGGGCAACACTGTCATAAATTCGAGCATAAAAAGGCGAATCAATTTTCGCTATAAATTTTTAAAATGTCAAATGCAAAAAAAAGGTTACAATATGAGAAGATTGGGTGTGAACTTCAGCCTTCAGCTACATAGGTAAATCTTCCTCGCTCATTCAAAAAGTGTCGCTTCGAAAAATTTGTAAAGCATTACTATGATTAACCCTTCTTCACTTTAAGCTATCTAACATTTTGCTAATTTTTTTCTTTTCCTTTATTCTTCGTTTTAATGTCACAATGTCTTTAGAGAAAAAACACTTTTTAACTTTCGAGATATTTCTCCTGAAAAAAAACGCATTAATTTGGGAGTTGTCTAAATTAAAAAAAGTGATTTTTGCAATAAAAGATGGGGCCGCGCCTTTCATTGGCACTTAAAAAAGAAAAGTCACGGAGTGTCCAATGAAAATTAATTTCAGTTTACTCGTCAGGCACGACTAATGAATATAACAAAATATGTGCATGTTGCTGGTGAAATAATTGCAGAGCCAAAACGGACACGGATCGTCCTTTAACCTATTGTCGAAGGGTATTACAGTCATGAGTGGGGGCAGTGCGGTATCGTACTACATCAGGCGGCCCCGCCTCCTTCCATTTGACTTCGTCATTTACGAAATTAACCCTCGCGATGCCGGAAATGAGTTTCGCTTTAATTTTCCGACGAATTCTGGGGGATTCCCGTCCACTTTCCTCCCCGGATTCCTGTCGACTTTAGTTTTCTCTTGAGATTCCTGTCCATTTTCCTCTTCTCTATTCCCAACAGAAGAAAACAAGTCTTGTTATTTAGTAGAAAGTGAGCATTTTCTCACCCCGCCCTGTGAAAGTGGAGATGAGTTTTCGGCTGCCCCGGGAAACATACTCCTGCAAACCAGTGAAAATCCCACATGTAGAAATGCATGTATTTTCACATATAAATGAAAGGTGTGATCTCTAATCCCAAAAACTGAGGCGAGCCGCGCTCCGGTTCCATATGATCTCCTAAATCCAAACAATGTAAGATCGTTAGTTTAGTTGGCAGTCTGACACATGAAAAAAGCTAAGAGGGTATCTTCGTCAGATGACAATTTCTCTCTCTCTCTCTCTCTCTAAAAACAGTGTCTGCTTAAGGTTGAGAGGACTGTTCTGTCGAAGATTCCAGCTCATTGCCTACTAAAGCAGAGAGGCTCTTTAAGAATAAGAAATAAAGAGTGAAATTATTGGTTTGTCCTCTTCCTTTTCAACGTGGAGCGGTGGACAGTCTTCTGATTTCCAATGGATAATCAAGAGTCCAGGTTTGTGGTGGCCACTGACCAGGCCCTGGCCGTGTAAGAGGCTAACCAGGGGCCTCTTTTTCTTTTCCGAGGGAGTGGATGAAGACGACGAGGGTGAGGGGAAGAATCAGAAGAAGATGGGAGGTGAGATGCTGAAGGACCATAAGCTTCACCAGCAACCTCTCTGTTTCTCAAGGAGGACCATCCTTTGGGCTTTCTACTCTGTCCTCCTCCTCTTCCTCCTCCGCTCCTATTTGTTTCAGGGCTCGCCATTGCCATCCTCACCGAAGCTTCACCATGTTGACCACCACAGGCCAACCCAGCCAATATGCGATGTCGCCCAGGGCCAATGGGTCCACGACGCGTCCCCTCCGCCCTACAATGACTCCACCTGCAACACCATCAAGGAAGGGCAGAACTGCATAGCCCACGGCCGCCCCGACACGGGCTACCTCCATTGGAGATGGCAGCCCCACAACTGCACCCTCCCGAGGTTCGATCCCTCGACCTTCCTCTCCCTCACCGCCAACCAGAAACTCATATTCGTCGGCGACTCCATGGCCCGGAACCAGCTCGAGTCCCTCCTCTGCCTCCTCTCCCAACACTCCCAGCCCAAGCTCACCCACTCCGATCACAACAACAAATTCCGGACTTGGGTCTTCCCCTCCCACAACCTCACCGTCTCCGTCCTGTGGTCGCCCTTCCTGGTGAACGGCATCGAGAAGAACGGCGAGCTCAATCACAACAAGCTCTACCTGGATGTCATGGACGCCAGATGGGGGAGCGAGCTGAAGGAGGCGCACGCCGTGGTACTCTCCGTCGGCCATTGGTTCCTTCACCCCGCCCTGTTCTTCGAGGGAGGAGAGGTGGTCGGGTGCCACCATTGCCCGGGCATGAACCACACGGAGATTGGGTTCTACGGCGTCCTGAGGAAAGCTCTGCGGACGAGCTTGAGGGGAATCATGGAGGCGAGGAGGAAGATGAATGTGGTGGTGACCACTTTCTCGCCTGCCCATTTCGATGGGGAGTGGGACAAGGCAGGGGCATGCGACAGGAAGGAGCCCTACAGGTTGGGGGAGAAGGAGTTGGGGTGGATGGATGCAGAGCTGAGGAAGATCGAGGTTGAAGAGGTCGAGGGGCTCAGATTGGGGGATGGGTGGAGATGGGGGCTGAGGGTTGAGGCTCTGGATGTGACTGGGCTCGCCATGATGAGGCCTGATGCCCACCCGGGACCCTACATGCACCCTTTCCCCTTTGCAGGTGGGATGAAGGAGAGAGTGCAGAACGATTGCGTCCACTGGTGTCTCCCGGGCGCCATCGACACTTGGAATGAGATATTGCTGGAGACGATGAGAAGATGGAGAAGTGAAGATGAGAGGCAGTAAAAGGATTTGGTTGGTTTAGGCTTTGGTGTTCATAAAGATTTATGTGCCGTAAGTTCAGTCCGGCTAGGAAGAGGACTCTTTCCCCCTTGATAGTCTCCTGTAAATCAAGCTCTTCCATGATCGACTACGCACAGAGAGACGTTTCAGATCATAGATGTCAAGCTGCCGCGCCGGAAACGCTTTGGTGTGGACTTGAAATTTCGTGAAACCCAGATCCCATTGATCCTACCATATGATTGAAGGATTATGTGTCTAAATGATTCATTATTTATTTTAAATTTTTTGTTTCTATGGTATCCATTGCATGAGTTGCTCTCTCTTTTCTCTTTCTCTCGCTCGACAGGTGTTGATTTTGTGGTATCATCAAGTTTGGGTCAACCCGGTTAGATAAGCCAATGACCTGCGCCGATGTCCGTTCGAACTTTCAAAGTAGACTTGAATCCGTCTGTGTGAATTATATGGGTGGTTGGTCGTATTTGAATTAAATGGGTTGCAAATTCGCTAACTAATGAATTCAAGGGGTATCATGCGCATAAATTACTCGATCATGTTTTTTTTATTGTTTTTAACTTTAAAATGTTTAAAATTTTTAATACATAGTATATTTTATGGCCCATTCATAGTCTGTTTATCTTGATCGGTCGATTCACCTTGTGGGCAACCCGGTTGATTCAATCCAATTTCTACGCATGCAACAATAGGTGACTTCATTGGACTATCCAGTAAGCTTTGGCCGGATTCTTCTACGTTGAATTATCCAAGGAGTGTTTGATACTTGATTACCTAAATAACATTTGATCCATGTTAACTTATTTTCACTATGGAAAAGGCAATGAGCATAAACATACTCAAAACTTGTTAGACTTTCTTCGTCAAAGTAGAGCTTTTTGCCTTGAAACTGAGGGAACAAAGTTTGTCCAAGGAGAGATGGATCCTTCTTCCCGATCATACTCATGAAGCTCGAATTTGACCGCAGCTTTAACTAAACTTGTTATATTTATCCCTTCTAGCCGGAACGCAAATTATGTTCATGAGAAAAGCAAATCAAGAGCATCCTGTGACCGGAATGATCCCCATAGGAGCCGATTGACATTAGGAACAGGTGCAAGCGTTTTATAAATAGACTGTTAGAACATTTGTTTTATGAGTCTATCATAATTTTGAAATAAATTTATGAAACACTCACAAGCTGTTTCTAATGTCAAACAGTCCCTAAAAAAATAGGGCCCCAAAGTTTCCTTTGTTCGGTTCGTTCAGCTTTATGGAGACTTCATCTTTGCAATAAAATGCTCAGTATGCAACTTATTACTTCAATATGGGTCAAGTCAACCGATTAATTGAAATTATATAGCATTCATGACTCATCACATGTAACGTAAAAAACTTAAGATAAAAGTATTGTTTGCCAATAATAACAGTTTGTTATTCTTTTATAAATATATTTTAAAAATTAGGGTAAATCATGGTACACCTTATTATAGTGTTAAAATAGATTTGTGAAACAATAACAAGTTATTTTTATTGTCAAACGGTTCAAAAAAAAACAATATAAATACTTTTCCAACTAACGTTAAAAAAAAAAAAAAAAAAAAAAACAAGCAAGATGCCAACAGTTTGCATCGGGGACAGCTAAATGCTACCTGAATCAAGTTCAGTACACTCAAAAATGATAACTGGAATGAAATCTCGTGAAGGAAAAGTTGATTTAAAACATCGGATTCTCGATCCAATTCATTTACAGCCCTACTACTACTGCTTATCATCTGTTTTCACTTTGCGTCTTGTCCTTCTTTTGCTTTCGTTTCAACCTGTATGACTTTTCAACCTCAGTCGGCAGTTCTGCCAAATGGATAGGAAAAAGCAATAAAGAGGATTTTAATTTTTTAATTAACTACTGGTGCAGCTCTAAACTCTTGGAATAATGATAGAGGCACTAGCCAAGCCAAACATTTTGGTTGAAAAGAGAGCTACTTTAATAATTTTATATATATATATATATATATATATATTTTCAAAGAGCTACTTTAATAATTATATATATATATATATATATATATATATATATATATATATATATATATATATATATAATCATGTCATGAGTATGTGTCTCAGCTTAAAAGGTCACACAACCGCTATTTTCATCGTATGACTCGTCAAAGTTTAGTACCGGTCTCATGTATCGGTTTTGCATCTACGTGAGCTGATTTGGGAAGGGGAGATTAATTCCACATGTCCAAATCCGTCGTCACTTCCCCAAGATGTAGACTTCTTCATTTAAGAAAGGAAGAAAAAAATGTCATGAATGGCAGCACCCCACAATGTTGACAGGTACTTTTCCAACAAAAATTAAAGGCCAAATAGTTGATAGAACTTTATTTTATTGATTAATATGCTTGACTTTCTACACATGAACATTGAATCTGTATAGGTAGTTTGTCATGACAAGACAAGCACTGTAAAAATGAAACACTAAAAACGCACTGCACTTCACTCCAACGCACAAATCCTATACCAGGGAGGGCTCTCTACCCACAAACACATAGGGGAAATAGAGAGATGAGGGAAAGAGATAGGAGAGCGCAACACCTTGTCCCTCAAACCACATTAAACACCCCTCAACCTAATACCAACGTCTCCCAATATCATTAAGATAGAAGTGCCTCTGAGAATTGAACAAGAGACATGCCCTTTACATGCCATCCAGCCCAACCAATTGCAATGCCCATCATCGTGTGTGTGTGTGTGTGTGTGAGAGAGAGAGAGAGAGAGAGAGAGAGAGTCAACAACAAGCAAATAAGGTGAAGGTTGAGGGGAAGGTTCACGTCACTCTGGAACTCATAACATATGAAGGCAAAAAAATAGTAAATGTTTTTGAAAACCTGGTTATTACACTCTACAAGTCAAGGAAAATAAATGCAAACGAGAGACTTTTCAATCAGGAGAGTATCTACTCTATTATTAGGTGTCAAGACCTTTTATTAGCAAGATGCTGACAACTGAATATCTTATTCCCGAGGAGGTTGAAAACTTGAAACAGTAGACGAAGCGGGAGCTGGTAGATGGACAATTTATGTTTTCACTCTTCAAGATATCAACTCCTTGTACTGCAAAAGCAAGAAGGGCCACTGATAAGCAAAGTTGACAAACTCGTCATCAATTTTTGGCAAAATTAATACTGAAGATAACAGTAATAATAAGCCAATAATACAGAGAAGAAAAGTAAACGAAGCACCATAGCCCCACCCATGCTAATAAACTTATTGAACCATTTGTCTTTTCCTTCCATTTTGACCCACCACTCCAATCAGTGAACGCATACATAAAGGCAGATGGCATTGTACCTCCCATATTGATTGGTTCGAAGAGTGCGATCGACGTAACGCAGAAACATTTGGCTTTAAAAAATAATGTAAAAGAGCCTGATTTTAGTGGTTGGTGCTTTGAGAGACAAATGGGAAAGGACAACCAATCTTGTTAAAATATTTATGGGGTTTGGCTTTTGCTGTATTTGAATCATTGAGCAGGGTAGCAGACTAGCAGTTGGGTGAATGGTGAGGCAAATTATCAAGTTCCTGTTTGGCTTTGAGATCCACCTACATGGCTACACGTCGCTCATTGAATGGTGTTGGCTGTCGGTGCACACACGGGAATCGTTTTCTCCATTTAATGCCTCTTAAAAGTTTAAGCAGGAAAACTTGGGCAGACCTCCAATTTGAACCACATGCAGCGGCACTCAAAAACTTTCATAAAAGCTTGCAGGAAGGTGAGAAACCAGTCGTCAATTAATGTGAAAGTTATGCTTCCTGATGTTAGAAAGTGGTAGAAAGTACATTTTCTCCTGTTCTAACTCTAGACTCCGATGCAACCCACCCTAGACCCTGGAATAAATAGAGAAAGAAAAAGGTCTGCCGTCTTTCCATTGGAGCGGTGAGGTATTTCTTGATCTTCCACTCGCCAAAGGAATCTCAAACGTGGCATGTAAGACTAGCCAAAGTTCTATGTAGGATTGGGACAATGTCTCTTTTAAGTTTTACAAAGTTGAGGGGCACAGATTTGATACATTGTCATATCTATCTTTGCCTTTATGAAGATCTGTTTCGGCCCTTCTCACACAGTCCATTAGAAAACCTTTCTTTATCCAATAAGTCAATGGCAAACCGCAGCCCCCAGTGGTAAAACTCCATGGGCGAACCTGCGCAGCCCCTGGAAATATGCCAAAAAGCCTCTTTTAAGGGTCAGGAACACTTGTGTAAGTGTAGTGATATTTCTTTTTCCAGACCCTTTTTTGCTTATAATTTTATTAAAAAAAGTCATTTTTCTGCAACTTTGTTAATAAAGGCCACAATTTTCGAATTATAGTTTCAATAACTTGAGAAACAAAAAAGTTGTTGGCTAAACTAGTAAGAATGTAAATTGACTGTAGACACTAAAGGTTGAAAAGGAATTGCTACTAATACTTTTCATTTATAAGTAACGTAATTTCACTTCACAAGTAAGTTTATTTGGCAGTTTGCATGAAAACTAAAGCTCTTACTAAAAATCACAAAAATAACTCTTTTTTTAAGATTATAAGCAAAAAGTAGGAGACCACATAATGAAGTTTTTGTATGCAAAGAGTTAAGACTTCAAAAGTTGCTTCCGTTTTGTTGTTTCTACGTTAACCTTCATGTCAAACAAATCCAGGATAAGTTTGGAAAAGCCTCTCTCTCTCTCTCTCTCTCTCTCTCTTGTTTTTCTTTTCAAGATATGTCCATGACAGAGACAAAGGCAAAGACTAAAGAGTACAGACGTGTAAGGGCCACGTCAACCACAAAGGAAAAGGAACGATGAGATTCCTGAGCAAAAGAAACGAACAGTACGCACGAACAACTTGGAAGGCTACGGAAAGCTGACACAGGGAAGCGTTACCACTCGCACAATGATGGAAGCAAGCCCCGGCTGTCCTCGGCCACGCTGTCTCACCTCTCTCAATCAAGCATGTCCAAGTACGACCACCTCATCAAAAGACAGTGGGAACGGAAGGCAAGAGGGAGAGCTTTTGCATTTTTTTTCCAGAGTTTTCATTTCGCATCAATTGCCACACTCTTACGAACTGGACGTCCTCCTCCCTGGTCGTTGCACGATCCAGGTTTCATTTCTGTTGTAATTTGAATGCTACACCCAAATCCGTGACACTCAACAATGGATGATTAAAAATAGATGTAGACGTCGAACACGAAATGCAGAAAACAGATAGTCCACGCGTTACAGATTCGAAAATTCTCCAGCGTCCCACAGCAAAGTGTTAAAAAGTTGAAAACTGGATATGCAAAGTAACATGAAGACTGGTACTATTCGTCAAATTACACTTGCTACTCCAGAAACACCACCCGTTCGGCAAATTGGTCGTAATTATAAATAGCTGAGCTGATTGTGTGCTCAAGCGCCGAACCCCACACTTTGAAATGTGCCTCCTGGATATAGTATGGAAAGGTGTTGCTAACCCAAGCACAAGATTTCTATTTTTTAGTTCTCTACTTCAGAGCAGCAAACAAATTACTTACCACAAAATGTGACTTATGCTTTGTGAACAGGAGAATTTGCAACGAGGACACATACAGGCAAATCTCTCTGTCTCTCTCACTCTCCACCGTTCAATATGATTTCTCGCTGCTTCGCACAACCGCCTCTTGACCATACGACACCAAGCTGCAAGCGCATCATTAACCTGAACCTCAAGTTCATGATGACGGTAAAGGAACAGGCATATACAAATTAGCCACGAAGTTTGGGAACTTGAAAACATATGAACCATTAGGCTTACCAGCCTAAAGGAGCAACACTGTCAAACCACCATTGCATCTGCCTTGCTTACGGACAATGACAATACGAACAAAAAAGCAGTGCAGGACATACAGGTTTCTAAGGCAATCAGAAAGTTTCTGTAGGTTCATAATCAGACATCATTGACTGCGGCTAGGAAGATAAAAAGCAGTTCCAGAATCAGCAATAGGCTGGTCGAAGCAGAAATGGCACAAATCTTTCCCCCAGGATCAGACACGTACGAGAAAGTGCTTAAGCACATTTCAGGAGGTCATGAACATTGAGCCTGGTTTTTCTTTTATTCCACTCGCCCTTACCATCCAATTTACATACACTCATCAAAATGTAAATGGCACTGATAATTAACAAATGGTGGACACGCATATCCAAACTACTAACCCTCTGGTGTAAAGAAAGAATACACGCTCAAAATGACATCCAACCCTTTTTCTGGTTCTTGCGGTCCTCGAAATCTACTACTGAAAACCCGAAACTGAGAGCAGCAGTAAGCACTTGCAAATGTTCCTTCTGGTCATCAACAAGGGCACAGAATCAAAAATGTTACCCGATCAGGAGCAAACTAGCGACTTCTCCCGTCACCCCCAACGAGGGAATTCAATATTACAAGTCAAATCACATCGACCTGCCACAATACTATCCACACCCCGGTTCAAATGACAGGCGTGGGTGTCAGTGGCTCCGGTGCAGTATCTGACACAGTTGGGTCTCCTTGTTCGTCGAATCGTTGATGGAATGATAGCGTGTTATTTCTTATTCTTCTTGTTTATAGACAATTTTTATACCTCTCTCATTCTCTCTCTCATAGCGTGTTAATTCTTATTCTTCTTGTTTATAGACAATTTTTATACCTCTCTCTCTCTCTCTCTCTCTCTCTCTCTCTCTCTCTCTCAGAGACACACACACACATATATCAATATATATATACTCACACCAGTTACAACTGTGATGCCTGGTAATAAATCAATATCCATTTCCAGAAATATGGCATTATCAGCCTTTTACTTTCCGTTTTAACCTTTGCGACATATGCATACATTCAACAGATACGTGGGAATGAAGCGGCATGGTATAACCTCTTGCACAAGACAATACTGAATGCCCTGCAATTTCCTGTAACACGTCTCCAAAGGACCTGTGGAAATTCCTTCCAAGATTTCCAGCCATGAAACCCTGGAAAAAGAATCTACAGGAAAACAAAAATAGACAAAGAACAAAGCAAGAGTTCCATGAAAGAAACGGATGAGTTTAAATTAAAGGGGAAAGCCCTGGACCTCAACATTTACAGGAATTACATGTGAATTTTCCTCTAGTTCCCTCCAAACACTAATGGAGCATTTCGAGTTTGTGTGTGTGTGTGTTTGTGCACGTGCATGGGCAGGCAGACATGCATATGACATATGTGAGAGAGACAAAGAGAGAGAGAGAGAGAGAGAGAGAGTCAACAAATGCCTAGCCTGCAATTCCTTACCACTCATGCACAGGCTGGGAGACAGAAGCATATCGGCATCGCCAACAGTCGGGCAATTTTGAACAAAGACCAACTGCATACCAGCCGATCGGTCGCTGCAGAAGGCACCCTACCTGATTCTCCTTTACTGCCATGATGGCTGTTTATATCCAAATCTCTCTGTGTCCCACCCGCCCTCAGGATCTCTCCTCTTCAATGCAGCACTACTTGCTGCTTGGTATATCTTTACCTGCTCCTCTGTCAATGCCTGAGAATTGGCAACCGGGAGCGGCCTCATTGCCAAAAACCTCTCATCTCTAGAATCTGTCTCTGTGGTGCCTGGACCTGCATTGAGATCAAGGCCCTGCCTTGGCCACTTGCGACTGCCATCCATGCCAGGCGCATCTTGGTGGCTTATCAAGTAGGGCCTACCAAATGGAGTTGAAACCGCAGCACCAGGACCTACCAGCTGAGCTGTAGCTGGTGGAAAGCATGGGCCTCCACCTGATGAAGATTCCATGCACGTTGAACCTGCTGCGAAAGATGTCGACGCAAGGGGGAAACCGCCTCCAAATTGGAAACTAGGGTATGGATAGGCATTTGGAGCAGGGAATGAGATGGCTGGAGAGGAAGACAGCACAGGCGCTCTATACATATCAGCACCATAGGCAATTGCGGCACCTGATGTTGAGCCCAAAATCCTCTGGACACCACCAGCCGCAGCAACAATTGGGAAAGGCTGCTCTGTTCTGTCAGCCACAAATGGAGGAAGTGAAACTGGGGGAAATGACCCGCCAGGAGGGAACCATGAGGAGAGATTTCCCGGTTCCGTGTTCATCCTAAGGTTGGCAATTGGTGGAAGGTATGGACCAACACCACCTTTCGAAGGTGCATATCGCGGAATTGGATCTGCACCAGAATCGTCAACACTAGGTCCATTATTCAAATCAAAGTCCCTAGCAGCATGTTCTCCATTAGATAGCCCCCCAGAAGAAGACGACGGTCTTGCTGACAAAAGAAGCATCTCTAATCTTCGGGTGGATGTTCCTACAGGTTGACCGTTCTCTGGACCCTCTTCAGCTCGATTCAAATCAAGGTCCAGTCGTCCAGCACTACGAGATGGTTCTGCACAGAGTGTTTCACTTGCCAATGGCTTAACACCTTGTTCAGATCCTGACTGCTGGGAGGCAGTGCATTGAGAAGCTACATCTTCCAGCACTCTTTCATCAGGCATATTCAAATCAATATCCAATGGCAGACGCACTTGCTTGCCAGAAGAAGAGTCATACAGTGATGCTTCCGCAGCAGCAACAGGCACTTCAGGGAGCTTCCTTGGTTCTGCCCGTCTAAAAGCACTTGTAGCAGCTGACCCCTTCCAACGAATATCTCCTTTATTTCGTAACATATTATCTGGTGGAACAACAGACCCTTTTGCCGCAGATGCCACAGTAATTGAAGTCGTCATACCACTTGGTATCGTAGAACTATTAAGTTGCATGGCATTATGTGCAGTGGAAGAGCTGACAGATACTGTTTCATCTTGGTTACCATCATCTGCAGGAAATCCTTCATTCAAATCAAAATCAATCTTCGCATCAGCCATTGCAATTACCTCCAAGCCCGATGGCTCAGCAGCAGATGCATTTTCTTTAGGCACACCTTCTTCTTCAGACCCTTTGGGAATTTGTTCTGTTCCCTTACCTAGAGTCAAGGATGCTTTCTCACCAGATGCTGATATACACTGTTGGTCAACCAGAATTTTCCCCCTTGATTTTTCTTCCGGTCCCATTTCCTCTTGATTTAACACCATTGGCTCACCCTCTTTTGGATCAGTTTTCCCTCCAACGGAATCAACCTTCTGACAATTCAGCACCATATCACTACTATTCTGCTCCTTAACACTCTTACCTTCCAAACCTTTGGCACTTTCAGGCTTTGATTTGTCAGCATCATCTGGACAGGTTATGATGACACTGCCAGGAACAAAACTAGCATCTTCACCACCATTTTCACTAGGCACACAACTTGCAGCAATAGCAGGTTGCTTTCCCTCTTTAGAATCTTCATCAAGGATGCCCTCCACCTTTGAATGGACTTTGCCTACAGCATCAGTTTCCCCTGGAGGGCTAGAGAGAGATTCTTCCTTGGTGTCTCTCTTGGTTGAATGATTTGAGGAATTATCAACTTCTAGCCTAGTTGGACCATTGTTTACAACCTTTTCTCTTGAAGTATCGAAATTAACCTTTTCCAATGCTGAGGAAATCTTTGGCTTCTTTTTGACATCCATAAAGCCATCAGGATCCTCTTCACTACTGGACACTTTCCTTTTACCAGAACATTGTTTATGATCTCCAGTCAATGAGGATTCTGTTGCCTGAGCAAGTGGTGTGTCACTACTTACCACTCCATTTGACTCAGCAGGAGGCCCATCCACAGTTGGCTTTCCATCAGGCTTTGCACACACCTCTTCAGATTGATGCAACTCACCAACTCCAAGAGATTTCTCAGTCATATCAGTGCTCTGTTTGTCGTCCACAAGAGAGTGTGACATGTCATGTTTGACTTCCAGGCTGTCATTCCCTCGCTTCTCAGAATCAGCATCTGCAATCTCATCTTGTTGACTGTGTTCTTGGGCATCAAGGTTGTCCTGTGAGGATCTTGATCTACTATCCTTTTCATTATTTGAGTCTTCCTGCAAGGGAGAATTTGATATTTCACCAGCCGCCACACTTGCAAGCAAGTTCATTCCAAGGTCATCACCACCAGATAAGGAAGATGGGATCTCGGAATACTTAACACAGCTTTCAATTAATGCATTTATGGAGCTAAAAGATGCATCATAAGGCTTTGTATATTTTGACTCAGGTGCAAACACCCGTTTTTCATTTCCAGAAGAGGAGCAGATAGTTTTTGACGCATCCACAACCTTACAAGCATCCTCACTATTCCGGCTCTGCTCATCATCAAAAGCCGCCAGTGGAGATCGATCACCTTCATCCAATCCAGCTAAACCATCTTTAACATCATTACTTTGCCAAGATTCATTGTTAACTTCAGGAGTTGTGGTACCTCGAGAAGCATCACCTTTTCCTTTCGGTTTTCGTTCACCATGGTCAAGTTTGTCAGACATCCCAGGTGAAGAAGCCCTGCTTCCTGTAACAGCAACATCCTCAAATGAACCACCATTGACACTCTGTGCAGGACTTTTTCCAGGATTTGGGAGCCTTACAATCAACCTCTGACTGTTGACATGCTCCCCAAGGAGTGCATCGGATGTTTTCTCACTTGTTATTCCTGATTGTGGTGTTTTATCTGATGCCATGCTTCTATTCGCTGAACCTGACTTCCCTCCACCACTTTCTTTTAGGACACCAGAAGCACCAGACCCCAAGAACCCATTACTTGATTTCCTGTGTCGAGAAGAACTGCCTGATGCTTTAGTCATTGATCCAGCAGTTGAACTCCTTGCATCCTCCTTCCAAGCAGAACCTGCAACCTTGGCATGATCACTTGAACAAGACTGGCTATTGTTCTGTGATTGACTGGAACTGCTACTTTTTTCCTCCTTTATAGCTGGCAGAGGAAGATCAGATGTTCCACCAGTTGCTGCCACTTTGCTGTACGAGTCCTTTGAGCCAGCTGCTGATGCAGGTGGTGATAACTTAACAGACCCTGGAGATGCTGATGTTGATTTTACAACAGACTCGCCATGACCAAGCTTATTAGATGTTTTAGTTGCAGCTGGCTGTGAAATAGAACTTTTCAGAATATCTGAAGATCCGGTCCTTTTACCCCCACTATGAGAAACTGGCCATGATACTACCTGACCTGTTCCAGATTTTGCATCATTACTCTTCATTTCTGCCTCAACCCGCTTCTTCCATGTGTCAACTAAACTTTTTGCCTTCTTATGGATCTCAAAATTCTTGTGATTGCGCAAATGATTTACAGATTTGCCTATATTACAAGACTGTAAGGCATGAAGATTGACAGGCAACTTATCAAGTGCACGAAGTAATGCCAGGAGCAGTTCCTCTACACCTTTATCACCTTCCCTTGGACTACTGTTATCACCAGCCTTACCTTTGTGTGCCTCCTGGAGCCAATCATCCAATACAGGCAACCCTCTTAGTTGCACAAACTTGCTCAGGCAATCAAATCTGTCAGTGGCTGCAATAACATCTGCAAGCATTATCCGCCCAGCCAAATCTATTTTCTTCTCAGGTTTATCTGATTGCATGAGTTGCACCAATTTCTCAACACCTTCCAAATTTACAAGGCCGCCACCTTCCTTGTCAATTATTTTTGAAACCTCTGACTTAATCATATTTTCTGATCTAGTATAACCAGATTCTCCATCGTCTACTCTAGACAGTCGCTCACGCTTAATGGGCTCCAAGCCCGGATCATTTCGTTCCCTCTTCTTTCCCTTAACTTGAGAAGGAAAAGGAGAGGCACTATTTGGTACAGTATCAGAACCAGATTTCAACTGCTGTGATGATGCTGGGCTATTTAAAGGTTTGGGAGTGCGACCTTCTGCATACATTTCTAGACGTGTTTTGTCCAAAAGCTGATCTACTTCCTCCTGCCACTCCTATGGAAAAGAGATGCAACCAAGAGTTATGCAGAGAAAACAAGAAAAATAAACAACTGAAGACAATAACATCTTCCTGCAATGAGCAACTGGTTTATAGGCTGATGGTGACAACAACAACTAAGAAACAGTACCTAACAATTTCAATAGAAAGGGACACTGGTCCACACATGGAAAAAAAATGATATAGTACAATGAAGAGTCACCCAACTCAACAAACATGGATATTTCATTGTTTGTCAAAATAAGTGGGAGAAAAAGCTACCATCAACACCGTCATCTACCACATCACTTAGCCAGCTCTTAGGAACATCCACATGTAAATCAGCATGTCTGCCAATTACATGCATATAAAAAGCAGATCCCAAGTAAAACTGGTTTACTTGTTACCACATGTGGCCATATGTACATTTCTCAGCCAAACGCTATCTTTACATGTATGTGTTCACACCCCACAGACAGCTACACGCATTTCAGTGACTCTGCTGCTTAGTAGAAAAACAAAAAAGGGAACAAAGAAAAGGAAAAAACCATTTGTCTTCCACTTCCTCTCACTCAGATATCACATCATTCTAAAAGCCAGTAGAATCACTTCTTTGGCTCTACTGTTTCCAATATATGCCTTGAAAAAAAATTGATATTTTTATCTCAAAAAAGAGATCAATTTCACATAAATACAGTTAAGTCCATTTTTTTTAAATAGTTGGAGAATCTATCAATGCACTTTAACATTTTTAACCTCCTGATACACGAGATGATGCATGTCATCCATCACAAAATCATAGGGAAAAGAACTGTACTACCATTAACCTAGACCTTTTCCAAAAAACATAACCATCATACGCACCACATCATCTGCTAAATGCAAGTACTAGCTAACTTACATTTATGTAATCCTTATCAGTTAGCCACCATAAACACTTGTTTGCTGTGTCATAAACTCGCCGACATACAAATGAAGATATGCCTGGTGGAAGTTCAACGCCTTTCCGAAGAAATGCAACTTTACATGGATGGAGTAGGAAAGAAGCTGGTATTTCATCCTTGTGAAATGAATAAAAGACTTCGTTGGGTGCAGCATCAAGCAAATTGCCTTTGCCAAGCTTCACATCAGCAGGCCGATAAAGCCAATTCACACAAAGTTTAGGATGATCCTCCTTGCTTGCTGTCAAGGAACGAATTATTCCAACAAAGGGTGGAGAATCTTCAGCTTGAAAGAGTGCACAATCACCAATACTAATCTTGCGACCATCCTGCATAAACAAGGGGACCTAATTGAGATTTGGAATCACAAAAGCTTTCGATCATATGACAGAGAGTGCACACAAATGAGCACACAAAATTGGAAAAAAAAAAAAAGAAAAAAAAAAAAAGAAAGAGCAGCAACGAAAACCTGAAAAGACATACACATGCATAGTTGAACATCAGTATCGACCTTCGGCCTATATATCATAGGCGATTAAAAACAGCTGAAATACCAAGCTAAGGATATTTCTAAACCAATGATAAAGGACAATGCATACACACGCACACTCAACAGCTACATTTAGCAGCATTCAACCAATTCATAAGTGGCATTCTCAAAAGAAATTTAGCTGTCATTCATTGTCCAAAGTGGATTAGTTGTTCTTAGAGTCAAACGTGTCACTTCCACTTTTCACATTCAAATGTACAAAGCACATAATGTGTTTAATTTTCTTCTTTCCAAAGAAACTGCTATACTTCTAAAAGTAATTATAAAATTTCAAAATATGTCATTTCTTTCCAGGATGCTTTGGCTATTTGATTAGTTGAACTCCATACTACTCATATAATTGGTCTGGAGAACTTGGAGGGCTGGATAGCAAGAACAACTTGAAGCCATCATACAGCCATTTGTGATGCAACTCTTATATGTGCCACCACCTTGCACAAACTCCCTGGCAAAGGCTCTACAAGGCGGTATTTGATCGGTGAAAAAAAGGTTTTCCAGGTCTACTTGTTTGGTGGATTTTATCGCAACCATACATCCAAGCATCACACATGATAAAGTTTTCTTGAAAACTTTCTGTTTTTTTACACTGCATATTGTATGGTTTTTCTGATTTTTTTGTCCAAAAAAGTTCCAATTTTTTCTCCCAAATTATTTAACCCATAGTGTATATGAAGAACTACTTCCTTTTCCTACAGCCAATCAAGCACCCCTCTCAGAGGGAACCCAAGCCTCAGAGTTTAAACTTGGTCTTTCACTCAAGGATTTTGTGCCAAACCAAGCACACACACACACACACTATAAATTAGAGCAGTTGTTTAGCATAATCTCTGCCATGAGTAGCTACAGAATTCCTTTCCAACGTTGCAGAAATTTAAATAAAGTTAATGACACAAGAAAACAAAAAAACACACATGCTTGCTAATAAAACAGGCAGGAAGAAATGTCATATCATTAAAACGCGACTACCCTAAAAGCTTAACAACCTCAATAGTTTTAATGCAACTTAGAAAAATCACCAGCTTTATGCCCTTTCTTATCTCCTAAATGGATAAACTAGCTTCATTGAAGCTGGTATTGTATGTTGCTGCTACAAGCAACGAATAAATAATAGGATGAAACAATAGGGGATGATCCATAGCATGACTACTTTCATTAGCTTGTCCAATCTCCCTTCCATGTAATTTAAACACACCCCAATATTATTCATCACAGAACTAATGCAAAGACTTGTAGAAGCATCATTCCAGGTCCAACAAGGTCTAAGTTGCAATATGACAAGCAGGATTTGGCAAAGGCCAAATAAAATTGGACTCTCCACTGAGCCATGCATATAGAACAAAGTTTGGAAACGTTCACCTTATGGCAATACAATGAACCAAAAGAAATAATTAGTGTACCAGACAAAAGAACATTTAGTATGTCATCCATTATGAACATGGACAGTAACATGTTTCTGGTCACCGTAGGTAGCCAGCCTCCTAGCCCTTTTACATTAGCACAGACAATCCAAGGAGATCTTGCTCTTAAAAAAAAATGAACATCAATACAAGCATGCAATTGCATCAGAGGAAGGAAATTGCCAATACAAGACAATTCTAGAAAAAACACCAAAGGGAATGCACATACGCACAAAAGACACCAGGTCCGCCATCTCCCCCATCAACCAAGCCCAATAAACTAGACATTGCAATGGATTTTACTTATTCTTACATCCTTTTCCTCTACTGACTACTCATTACATAAGCCATTTTCCTAAAGAAACCTAAAGATTCCATTAAATTAGAGGACCATAAAATACTCTATCAATATCATGGTCATAAAGAATGTAGCATGGATAATGGGACAATCGTTTAATCAAAAGCTGATAAAAGAAAAGGAAAAAAATAAATAAATAATTTCAATTATCCCTTATGATCCAAATGAGAAATCGATCTGTACACCGCCCCGCCCCCCACCCCCCCTAAAAAAAAGCCCATCATTATCCACGAGTTAAGTATCCAAACATAAGATGCAAGCATCATCAACAACAATCACAAAAAAAATCTAGTAGGCAAAAAATCACGAAAGAATATTAATAGATACTTCAATGATGGATATTCAAAAGAACCAAATACAAATCCTTGGCACATGCCAAAGCTGCCATCTCAAATAAGAAGATCCATTGAGCGATCATTAGAAGGTGGATGCGACCAATCCCATATCTCATACATGGAGATCAGAAAATACTGAATATAAAACATCAAAATAAAGAGGTAATACGCCCCTGCTTTCTGCTGCAGTCAAAATAAAAGTTGATGTTCAGACTTCAGAGAGCTAAATGGCCATTATCATCCATTCAGTTTTAACAAGGAAAAGGTTACATCCCCAGACTGTAATGAATTAATCTATAGACTACCATACGCATGAAATTTGTGTAAATTATACACTCCATAAAGACATATGCAGAACAAATTTAATAGTTCAACATAATATAAATCAAGCTTTTTTATGAAAACGGCAATTTTAAATAAGACATGGATATTTGGTTTCGATCATGGTCATGACAAATTAGATGAGAAGACAGATGAGAGGAAAGAGAGGAAGATGCAAGTCTTTTACATATTAAAGAAACAGAAAACAAGTGTGTGCTATGGATGACAAGAAAAGTAAGTCGCATGGGTACAAGTACGGTTCAGGTGTGGACATACGGGAACAGACTCAGCAACTTTAGAAAATGTGGGTACGAGGGTACAACAGAGAACAAGTGATTTAAAAAAACATTACATGTTAATGAGCAATAACTCTAAAAACAAAATGAAAACAGAGTTGGAAAAAAAAAAACTCACGTAAAATTAAGCAGTTCGGTTCGGTTTCGATCTAAAAATTACTCTAAGTACTCACTTTGGGTACGGATACGGCGACAAGGGTACGTAGACCTTATTGAAGTACGCATGTGATTTAGCAAGAAAAGCAACAAAAGAACACAAGGACATCCACAGCGGAATTGAGAATCATCAAAGTCTGCTCCATTTCAAACACTTAAACTCAGTATGCGTTTACTAAGTATGCGTTTACTACATAGGGTGAGATATAGAACAACAAGAATATATATATATATATATATATGTGTGTGTGTGTGTGTGTGTGTGTGTGTGTGTGTGTGTGTGTGTATATATATGAGGGTGGGGGGAGGGTGAGAGATAGAACAACAAGAATTACAAGATCAAACAAAATAAACAACATAAATCTTAAACACCACATACACAAACTCTTAAGAAAAATATATACTGGTGGACAATAGGACTAGTATAAAATTAAACTCACAAAAATCCATCAGGAATAGCTACCTGTTTATAAAATTCAACCTAAACAAGGAAAAGAAAGGAAGCAACAAATGAAAATTCTTATTGATCCAGGTGCAGACCATGCTTAATAAGCCTCAACTACATTCTCCGATGTGCTATTTTCAAATAAGCAAGTAAGATACGCATGGCAATCAGAGATTAAAGGATGAAAAATAATAAATGAATAAAAGTATAATGCTTTTAAAAAAGATAAAAAAATTGGTGCACAAAGCTTTGCTAAGCTTGATATGCCTAAAAAAATTGAAAAGCAATGAAATCAACAATTATACAGATATTGCATGACACTATTTGAATGTAAGGACATTCAATCCTTGTAGCAAAGAGGAGTCTCAGAACAGCAAGAAGAACAGATCCCCAGTTCATTCCCCACTCAATCTCGAACATACGGCTAAAAAAACAGATCATGAGAAATTATATGGACGATATTATTGCAGAAGAAAAATAAAAAGAGAAAAGGATTTCCATATAAACGGTAAGACGAGAAATGGAAAAAAAAAAGCATCCTCAAGAAATTGCCTTTGCATTTTCAAGACCTAAAATATCAATGCTTTTTACAACGAGAGGAAAAGGAAATTGATAGTATGCAATTATGATCGAGGTTGTGGTCATGGAGCACTTTATTAAGCTCTCCATTGGAAGGCTATATCAGCAAATAAGAGCAATTGGAAAATGCAATTCCACAACGACCACGACGGAAACGATAATAAGACCTAACATAAAAAACTTACTTGGCAAGTCGACAACTGTCACTTGCAAATAGTATGAGAAAACGAACCTCCACGGTCGGAATCATGTCAATTACCGCAGAAACAGAAGAGGAATTAGTGAAGAAAAAAAGAATAAATGACTCATTCTTGCCCGCAACCTAAGCCTGCTATGCCACACCATCAACTACCTTCCACTGCTTCTTCAAATTATACAGCAAGCTCCACATGCGCAATAACCACAAAAACCAAAAGCAAACCACGAAAAAGGCACAATAGAAGGATCTGTAAGACCATAAGAGACGGACGACAATGCATTGCCTTCGCCGATGGATAGACGTGACCGAAACACCAAAAACAAAGGAAAAGAAGGATAAAACACACCAATTCGACCAACTTGTTCCCCTAAGACCATCATTAACAACCATCACCACAATTCGAAGAAACAGAACAACCATGTCTAGAGCGAAAGTTCCAAGGAAAAATGAATTTTAACAAACCACTCGATTGAATAAAACCAAGGTGCTCAAAATCAAATCTCGCGAACGATTCTGGACACCCGATGCCCCAAAAAATCGGCAAATCAAAGGCCACCTTATCTTCCACGGAAAACAATCACAAGAATAGGGTAAAATCCCCCCCATATCGCAAGAGAAGAAAGTGACATCGCAAACGAAGCACCGAAAGAGGGGGAAACAACGGGAAAAGAAGAATTCCTGCCCTCTCCAGCCATTACCTTGCAGAAACACGCCTCATCCGAAGGAGAAGAATTCCCTACCGTCGCCGTGCGAGGAGGGACTGGCAACATGTGCCGCTTCCGCTTCCGATCCTCACCTTCCCCCCCATGCATAGCCTTGCATCTTCCCCCCGGTGCTCCGCCGCGCCCTCGACCCAAAGGAGACACATCAATCCCGCTCTCTCCTCCCTCCTCCTCCTCCTCCCTTGCGCTCACAAAGAGACCACCTCCATCTCCCTTCAAACCCTAGATCGCACCTCGTCAAACAACCCCACAACCAAGACCCCCAAAATCCCGCACAATCACCCCATCCGGAACCCTAAAACTCAAAGTTTCCCGGAAATTCCCACACCTCCCCTCTGAATCCCCAGGCCAAACCGCTTCCCGCCAGATCCCCAACGATCACCGCCTCCTTTCCCGCGAGACCCGCGCCGCCGGGTGCTTCCTGCCCCGATCTGAACGAAACCAACGACTGCAAGCGAGCGGTGGTAAAAGCAATCGACGGCCAAAAAACGGGCGTCCGGTAGTAGAGATGCCGCGGAGAAATAAATAAACCAATAAAAAGGAAAGAGAAGGCAGAGAAAGGACGAGCAGAGAGAAGAAGGAAAATGTCGGGGCCAACGCCAGAAGACGGCACGGAGAGGAAAGAGGGGGAAGGACGAAGAGGAGGCGTACTTTGGTGTTGCACGATTGGGCGGGCAGCACGGGCAGCACGGGCAGCGGGGCGATCAGGCCACCGCGGGCAAGGAGAGGAGCGAGGGACCCTCCCCTCCCCCTCTTCTCACGGGCTCCCCTCGTGCCACTCCCACGTGTGTTTCCCGCGCTCAGGCAGGCAACCACCACCCCCCGCGTTGGTGTGATGTGTGGGTGCGCGCGCGCGCCTGCGCTCTCTTTCCATGCCATGTTTGCGGCATTATTGCATTTATGACGCATTACCATAGCGTCCGCATGATGCCCCTCTTACCCGCTTCATATATATATATATATAATCATGGTTTGATTTTTTTTATGATTAATTCGAAGTTGCGTTTGGCAAGTCCAACTCCACAAATGCTGAGGGATTTTGGATCCAATTAATGTTCTCTTGAAATCGGATCTAATTAATGTCAAAATGATGTCACCTTGAGGTTTGGCTTCAATGGCACAGCTGTGAAGCTTTAACATACCTGCACATTTTTCAGGACAATTTGCACCAAGACAATGTAAGTTGGTGACAAAAATCTGAGCAGAAGGAAGTGGACTTAATCTCCGCTCTATTCTCATAAGGCAAAGTTGAATTTCATTTGAGGTGTTTTGGTGCAACTTTTTTTGGAAACGTGGTGGTTGGTGCAAAGAAAAGTAGGGGTGCCTTCCTACCAAAATGAAACGACCAAAGTTTCACCCGCAATATTTTCAAGACAGAATGTCCCGCATCCTTATCAAACACGTTACTGAGTGTCATGCAACACTTACAACCTATAGATGGGGCTAGGACGAGCAGCTAGTCTCCTTTTCAAGTTTGCATACCCAGTTGTCATCTTGGGACACCGAAAGTAGGCTTGGTACTTCAGAAAAATAGAAGAAAGGTGCTTGCTGAGCACCGGATTATCCGTTTTTAGACAATAAAATGCTTTTGAAGTATAGAGCTGGGATTTTAGGGCTTGTCGGGTCCTTGGTCTGCGTCTGGAACTGGACCTAAGTTCGATCTTGCTAATCTTCAATTAAGAAAAGACCCGATAATTGGGTCAATATCATATTTGTATTTTGTTGGAATCGGACGAGGACTGGCCCCAGTCTCATCAAGAAAAGTGCTACGTTGTTGCCCAACATGAGATCAGCACCAATCCTGCAATCCAAGTCTGGGTCCCGTACTCTTTGGGGTTGGGCCCGATCCATGTCGTCCAGCTCATTGCTGGATCAATCATTATTTTTAGACCAACTCAATTGACGGATGGCAGATTTGGATCCATGTCGTTAATTTTCTACAAATAAAGTCGTTAGCTTTCTTCTTAATGATCCTCGACAAATTCAGCCGAATCGGTGAACCGGCCGATTCGTCGCGTTTGCGAAAGCCTGTCCCCGGCCCTCACCTTCTAGAGTCGAAAAATGATTTTTTTTTACCAAAAAACATGCTCATGTTTTGGTATAATAAGAAAAAGTGAACTTTAGTTTTGATTTCTTTCATTTGGCCACCTATATTAGGTAAAGCTAAGTCCTGTGGCCTATAATTTTTTCTATATTGCAGTCAAGAATTTATTGCGAATATTAAGGTGAGTTGTCACGGGATTTCCCATTGGTGAGACCTGCAGACCAAGAAAAGTTCATAGCCCGATTTAGTCGGACCAGGTCCTAACACTTGTAGGGTTTGAGTTCGCTTGTGACACATGGAAGCATGGCTCGTTCTTGAATCACCAACGGGTTTTGTGGCTACCCATTTGCCAATCAAAGTCGAGCCAAAAGTTTCAACATCGGCATAATATTTTAAAGGAAATATGTTGGGAAAAATTAGATGTTGACTGGATGGCTAATTTATGACTAATGAAAAATGATAAATGATACTCAATGCGTTTTTGTCTTTTTCTTTTGCTTGTCAAAAGCAACCGTACTTATGTGATCCATATTATTTATTAAATTCATACTTTTTTTTCTTTGTTTTTCTCTTAACAGGACGGTTTTAATGAATAATGGCAAAGGTCACCATCCAATTTTTCTGCACAAACATTGCCCAGAAGTTTCATTCATATTTTAAACTAAAACACACCAGTCACATTTTTTTTTTTTGCAGGATAAAGCAACACATAAGCATCTGAATTACAACCAAACTTGGATTTAGCTTATGGGTCAAGGTGTTTGAAAGGATCCAACCTAATTTGGATATTACCCATGTTGTATCTGGATTTGGATTCAAAAATTCAAATCTGAATCTAAATCTAAGCGTCTCTTATTAAAAAAAAAATCATATTAGATTGGACATGATAATTGAAGGTTTTCAAAATCTCATGTTTAAAAGTTAGCCTTGAAGAAATGCAACATACCCATAGTTTACCTTTTAGAAAAATAATTTTTACTTGTGATAGTTTATAAACTATCAATTAACTAAATTTGACAGCTCATAATCACATCACATAGTCTCTACATGCTACTTTGAAAACATGTACACTAATAATCCATCCTTTGCACACTTGTGACAAAACTCATCACGTCACACCAATCACTTTCTTTCTCTTCACTGTCATAAAGTAATGGACCTTCCTCCCTCTCCCTCTCGCTGTCAAACTATCTCAAATACTGACCTTTTCGTCTCTTCCGTCACTAAAACTTGAGTTTAGCAATCGACTCGCGAACATTTGCACCAGCTTCCTGCTTCAAAATAATTTTATTGTGACAATTTTACCGTTGGACTGAAAAAAAAAAGGAAAAAAAGAAAAGAAGAGAGAGAGAGAGAGAGAGAGAGAGACGTTGCTGTCATGCTTAGTTAGGGGTTTGTCCTCTGCCCATGTGATGGAAATGAGGGGCCGACGTAGCTTTCGAGTTCAGAGGGTTTGCCGTCAGGGAAAGTAGTGAGGGACTTTTTTGTCCACATGGCTCCCTCCAAGCACTCGGATTGTCGCTCTCACGGTGGTGGAGGATGAGGGGAAAAACAAATGCACCCCACACCCAAAGCAAAGTATTTTCTACGTTGGCAGCCCAATCATGTCTGTTCCCCCTTGCTTTTCATCTTGAGGTTACTGCAATTGTAAAAGCCTTCTGGGGTCCTCAACTTCTGGCGAAGTTTAGCTTACGATTTTCTATCTGAGAACTAAGGTTTCTGCGTCTACTAATCTTTGGACGTGTCTCTTTTAATAGAATTCTTTTCTCTAGTTTCCTTCTCTGTATTAAGTTTCTCCAAAGATTCAGACATTCTAATTTCCTTCACCAACACTCTGTTCGCTTTGCTAAGGGAACAGCGAGGAACATACATTCCACAGTCTCAAACTTGCACGATCCTTAGGTGTTTCACCTTGATGGGATATTCATTCCAGCAGGTGACATGACCTTCTCACTGCAGCACACCTTTCATTCTTCTTGGAAAAAGAAAAATGTAATTTAACTTGTGCTCATATTGTAATGGGATGTATGCTTTCGTGTATAAAGTATGTCTGTTTTCTCCAATCAATTAAAAAAGAGTGGGGACTTGGATCCTGCAGACAACTTGCTTGACAAGCTCAGTTGTGCGCAGAGTTGGAGTCTGTGGCTTGTTTTGACAGAGATTCTCCTGATTAGTCTTGGCGTCATGCAGTGGGCCTAGGTAGACGGCTTTTGTTGTCTCTTTGTGTCGAGCTCACATGCTCATGTACCGCCTCCAGCAAGCCTTCGCATGTGTTGTGCTCTGCAGATCAGTGCTGCAGCAGCCAGCAGTAGTTGCACTGCACATGCTCCAAATCTTGGATCCAGTTACATTCGATTAAATAAATGGCTCTGTTCGATTTTATATATGTGAATGCATTGCCACCTTGGAGTCTCGAGTCCAAACCATAGCATATCGAAAGTACATTTGGACCCTCTCTATTCCCACACTGGGTTCTCTCTCTCTCTCTCTCTCTCTCTCTCTCTCTATATATATATATATATATATATATTTCACGAACCATGACTATAAAACTAACAGACACCAAGAACTCCAAACATGAGAAAATGACTAAACATTTTAGAGATAAAAAAATATAAAAAAGGTAACAATTGACTTTTTCTTTTTGTTTTTCTTTCAACCATTCATCATGAATATAATAACCATTTAACTTTCCTCTCTCTCTCTTTATATATATATATATATATATATATATATATATATATATATATATATATATATATATATAT
Organism: Nymphaea colorata; assembly: GCF_008831285.2. Lineage (NCBI taxonomy): Eukaryota > Viridiplantae > Streptophyta > Magnoliopsida > Nymphaeales > Nymphaeaceae > Nymphaea > Nymphaea colorata. The sequence goes on from NC_045140.1 coordinate 18,636,724, forward strand.
ATATATATATATATATATATATATATATATATATATATATATATATATAGAGAGAGAGAGAGAGAGAGAGAGAGAGAGAGAGTAGAAAACTCCACCCTTTCACATATGGACGGAAATGTTTGTGAGAATAAGTTTTTATTGTTGTATCTCATTCGTTTGAAAGACATGCTCACTTCTGCACTTATAGAAGAAGAAAAATGTCGTGGATTTTATGTTTTTGAGTTTGTTAATGTAGATTCCAAGCTGATTCAATTTATCGAGGCCTGTTTAAGCTTAACCTTTTATTGTTCATTCTTTCGGTATAATCAAACAAAGTTTGATTAGTTACGTTTCTTTAAGAAGAAAACATTTTTATTTCCATCTACATATCACGCTAAGTTGTGATTGTACTCGAATGGCGGTCTTCTGATGAGGCCTTCGAGGTGTTCTCATGAATCGGCTTAGTATTTGAACTAAGTAAAACATATCCAGACTTGCGATATTCAAGTGTATGCGGCCAACAAATAATTCCTTTTAACAAATAACTTCTATTGGTTCCAAGTTGAGTTGTTAGCAACCAGGGGACAGTATTGATGCAGGGGCAAAGCTCTAGATTGAAGGAAAGGAAACAGAAGAGCTGATTCGAGGACCAATAAGATCCAAGTTTTGATTTGCCCTTTTGTTCTCTCTTGCTTATCTGCAAGCTTGTTTAGGAATTAATTTTTACAATTTCTTTTTCTTAGTTTATTTATTTTTCTCCTTTGTTTGTAGGGTAGCATATGTTTTCTTGTGAGACTTATTCATGATTTGCATCACCATTAGGAGCCGTTTGGCATTAGGAATAGCATGGCTGTCTCATGAATTTGCCTGAAATTTGAAGTAGATTCATAGATTCTACCTAAATTTTGGAACAGATTCATGAAACATCTACAAGATGTTCATCATATTAAATATATCAAAATATACATCGCATCTTGTTCAGAAACTTTTTTTGTTATGTTCGATTTCTAAAAATTATTTTTTTCTTGCCAGATATTATATGTCTGGCCTTTGAAAATGGAAAACTGGGAAATGATATGGCCGGGAAACTAGAAGTTATCATCATTATGAGAAGAATCATCACCATTCCCTGCAAGCCCGTCGGTCGATCGAGACGTGGATCAAGCCACCTTTTTTATTTAATCCAACACAATCAACAAGCTTTCCTTTCTTCTCCTTCTAATATCATGAAACCCTGCAAGCTTGTGGTTCCACATATCCAGCCATCTTGATGTTTTCCTCTTCCTTATATCAAACAAGCTAAAAATCTCTCTATCTCTCTCTTCATAATAATTTTAGATATAATTTCATAAAAAAACCGCAACCACATTGTTTAAGTGAAATTCTCTCCAATTTCACAGTCTCTCTCTCTCTCTTTTCTCTCTTGCCTTTGTCTCTATGATCATGCCTACCAAAAAAACAGGCAAAATCATAGAGAAACTAACAAATACTAATGTAAATTGTAAAGATTACTTCTCGTTTTAAAGGTATTTTATTTTTTGTTAGGGGTAAAATACTTTTTTTTTAAAAATATATCTCCGGTGTCTTTTATTCATGAAACGTGCGTTATTATTTTATGAAGTCAGGCAGTTATTTGTAATTCTGGACTGTTAGACAGTACTTCTTTGTTGATATGCCAAAACTTAGGGGTTTACTTATAAATTTCTCAAATTTTTAAGCAACCGACAAGATTTATTTGGAAATAGAAACATGAACATTAGGAGCCCAAATCTCAATCGAAAAGTATTAGTTTTGTCATGGAATAGACACATGAAACTCTAATTTCGCCATGGAAGTGACAGCTGCAGAGAAAATTATCGATTTCTATGTTAGGTCCCACTTGATTTCTTTTAAAACTTGAATACAAAATTCGTTGTTTTTCTGGCAGAATTTGTCTATTTGGAGAAAAGACTGTGTGACAAAAGCGAGCCCTGAAAGTTCCACTGTTAGCTGCCGATATGAAAGCAACCATTGTTGTCTTTATAATGTACCTCATTTGACCTACAAAGAAACAGGAATGACGTGTGTCACTGCATGCCTCACATATTTGAAGCAATTTCCATCTGCCTTTCTCTTCCTGCTACCATACGCAACAACTTGAAAGCGACCTTCATTTCTTTTCCTTTCGAAGGTAATTTTGACCTGACCTGTGTTTAGATTCCAATGACCCACTTGAAAACCAGAAAATGGACAATGAGAAAGCAGTGCACTGAAAAGAAAAATATGAAATGCTATCGAATATCAATGGCCATGATTCCAAAATATTTCTGCACTACCAAGGAAAAATAACAGTGCAAAAGTGAAGATAATGTGAACTGATACTCCGGCCAAAATTCCGAAATTTGTTCACCGAGAAGGGAAAGCCTTTTTTTTTTCATCATATAAATGAATTAAATGTACATATCATTGTTGTACAATGGTAAGCATCACAAACATGAATTTTTGTATGCTATGTATTATATACTACTGAAAGAGTGAAAGAGGAAAGAGGCCTACTCCTCAAACAGTTCCCATATGAAAAAGGAGCTGTGTTCTACAAAGAACAAGATGATTCATGAACGAAATTTTTCATAAAGATAGATGTAGCCATAAAACCAGATTCAATAATCTCAAACTCAGGTGCCAATTGGGCATCTCGACTTGAGTTGAACCAAGAAATTCATTGCCATGGTCGTCCGGACATGGATTGAAGGAGGTCGTTGGTGCCATCGTCTCTTGTGAAGGCATCAGCTTATCTGTTCTCCAATCAAGTCCAAGCCAACAAGTAGAAAAGACACTCCTTGAAACAGAAGGAAGTAGAAATGGATGCCTTGAGCAGAGAGTAGGCTTCTTACTGCTGCTGTGAGGAGGAGGAGAGCAAGTGCTAGCTCCTTGCGATATATGCGATTGGCCTTCTTCTTGAGAGGAGGAGCTTCTTCCTGTTCTCTCATTTTACTTAGTGTCTCTAATGCAGATTCAGAAGCTTGTCTGTGGAGCTTATGCTGTTTCATCTTTGCCAATTCCCTCTCTGCAACTGCTACTAGATCTGTTTCTGATGATCTCCCAGTCTTCTTTGTGACAACCCACTCATAAGCACTACCCAATTGGAACAGTCCAGAAATCATCGCATTAAATTTTGTGACGGACATGGTGTTCTCAAACAGAAGGTAAGGCACCACAAAAGGAAATGAACTTGGAGCAGGCATAATGTTTAAGATTGACATAAAAACAGGAACATAACATATGACCCATAATGGCAACTCGGCTTCTGGTACAAACATTGTCAAGGGAAGGATAATGCAGAAAAGCGTGAAGGAATAGAATGGGAGGATTAACTTCCTTAGAAGAAAGAAGAGGAATATGAGGTTCATCTTCTTCCAGAATGATATCTGCAGGCAGCATAATACAAGAATTTTATAACAATAGTCATGCGAAGTGCAGTAAAACTGAAAATATCAGTGAAAGGGGTCAGATAAATAACCTTGGAAGTGATGATATCTGGAAGGCACAACCGGAAAAGCTGCATTGGACCAGAATGCCATCGGTGCTGCTGCTTCCGATATGCTTCATAGCATTCTGGAATTTCACAAAGGACCTAAACCATTCATGCAGCCAAGTTTTACTGATAATGCACTAAAAAATGCGAATAAGAAAGAAAAACAACAATTGAAGGTGCAATTGAGTTAAGCACCTTAACATCATTAAGAAAGATAAACTTCCATCCTTTGAGATGAGCACGGACAGCTATGTCCATATCCTCGACAGTAGTGCGTTCGAGCCAACCACCAGAATCCTCCAGGGCCTTGATTCTCCACACGCCAGCAGTTCCATTGAATCCAAAGAAGTTCAGGAAAACACCATTTACTTGCTGCTCCACCTCAAAGTGAAAGCACAAGTTGATGTTCTGAAGCCTAGTGAGCAGATTTTCATCCTTATTCACAAAACCCCACCTAGCTTGAACAAGACCAAGATCAGGCTTCCCCTGCAGTAAGAGAAATTCGCTTTCTCAGTCCCACTGTATATTGCACAGTTTTGGCTTCCTCTGGCTTTTACAACATGACATGGCTGAGGGCGCATACCTTGAAATATGGTATCGTCTGCTTCAGGAAATCAGGATTTGGCTGGAAGTCTGCATCAAATATTGCAACAAATTCGTAGTCCTTCACATAATCACAAGCCATTGCAGATTTGAGATTACCGGCCTTGTAACCAGTCCTAATGAAACGGTGACGGTACAGTATGTTCAGTCCCTTCTGACTCCACTTTGAAACTTCATTCTTAATCAGCTTTTGTATGCCTTCCTCATCTGAATCATCTAATATCTGTATCAACAGCCTGTCTTTTGGCCAATCCAAATGACAAACAGCTGAGATGGATTGCTCGTACACCTAATCATCACAATCAAACTCCATTGAAGATGCAAGCAACAAAGGAACTAAAAAAATCTAAGCACGTCATAGATCTAAGTTCTAACAGCGTGGAATGTGCTCTCTGCAAAACCTAAATAGCACACAGATCACTTCTGTAGGATAGCTAGTCCATTCCCCACATTAACCATTCCACATCAATGCATCCTTCAAAAACCTTTTCAGTAAAAATTTCTGTCAGTGTAATTTTCTATAGATCTCTATTACGGTGGTTTTCGATTATATACTAGTACTGGCTGAATCAATCACCACGAATTCGGAATAATTATGATTCTCAGGTACCAAAAGACAATTGTTTATTATCACTTAAGCTAAGGAAGTTAGTCTATACAGATCATTCTGAATATAGAGAAAAACAATTACATCAAAAAATTCAGGTTTATTATAGAAAGGAAATTCAATTTTAGTAATATAATGGCAGATCCAGATTTACCTCTCTTTCGTTACACATGGGAATTTGAACAAGAACCAGTGGGAAATCTGATCCCTGGGCCTCAACGTCTCCAGATCCAAGCACCTCTCCATCTGCAACCCGTGGTTTAATCCTCCTGAACTTGATCCAGAAGCACCCAATGCACAGAACGACTCTATCCACCGACTGAATCATGAACAGAACCACACAAAAATCTGAGAGAAACTTGATTGGTCTTGCAATATATTCAGCCCTGAAATCCAGCCACTGAAGGTAAATCCAATGCAAGAAGCCGTCAATCTCAGAAGGCCTAATCACCCGCAGGCTGTGAGCGTACCACCCCTTGAAATGGGCAACCAATTCAAAGGCCAGAACCACCATGGCAGCTACCAGAAATCCCCTAATGAACCTTAATAGCCTGCCCTTGTAGCCGCGCCCTTCGTTTCCAGTGGAAAACAGTCGTCTTTTTGCAGAAGAGAGCCTGCCGAAGGAAGCAGAGAAGACCCAACAGAGCAAAGACCACGCCTTCTGGATCTTTAGGAGGAAAACCCATCTGAATTGCTTCATGTTCTTCACTCTCTGCTTCTCATCTACGGAAGAAGAAGAAGATGTCGATGGCAGAGGCTCTGTGATTTCCACCAACGAAAATTGGTTGGGGTTCTCCATCGTCACGGGCAACGGACTCCCGCCTCCCTTGCCGCTATGCTTTGAAAAGCTTGAAAAATCAAAAGTTGATGCCATTTGCATCCTCCTCCTCTGAGGTCGTCGAGTTATGGTAGTCCATCACTAAAAAAACCCAGAAGGTGGGAGACAAAAGAGAAGAAGAAGAAGAAGAAGAAGACCAACCATCAAACAGCCTCATTATTTGTTTCCTTGATGTAGATCTGTTAAGTATTTAATACGTGTAATAATTCCCCCTTTTTTTTCCCAGTTGATTGCTAAAAAAATGGGCATCGGAGAGAGCCAGGCAACAACTAATTGGTCCAGAAGCCCGCACATAAAAGAAAAGAAATTGGCCCAAATCAATGGATTCAAAAGAACAAAACTTTTTACCTTTTTCTTTTTTTAATTTTTCGGAAGATAGGGGAAGAGCTTTGGTTAAGGAAAACAGAAACGATGATGTCACTGACAGTTGGCCGAGAGACTCGAGCACGAGGACCGATCGCATCTCACAGCTCAGCACCTCTGTTCTTGCCCCACGTTCTAAAACTTTGGCTCTTGGACTGCACTTCTCTTAAAATTTTCATTTATCATATAATTATGTCATTGATGTCCTAAAGTTAACCAATCTGGATTCAATCCTAATCACAAAGATGAAATCAGATTTCCCTATCCTATTTTAGGAGAAAGAAATCCTTTTGAGTTTTTCGAGTTAAGTTTGAATCATATACCAATCTTATGCCTTGTTTTTCCTTTTCATTAATGCATTCAAATTCCAGGTCTTATTGTTACTCTTTATGGTGGCTAATAAGGTTGGAAAAGTTTTTGGGAGTGTTTGATAGCATGGAATTTGAGATCATCAGAATTTAAACCATGGTTTTAGGATCCACTTCCCTTCAATCATAAATCAGACATAAGATCCTAATTGGATAAACCATGGATTTTTTGCCGTATCAACAACAAAAGCACAGATTTTAAATCCGAAATAACTAAATATTCCATTTTAAATTTTCACAAAACATTTGTTCACTTAGATGTAAGGCTGCACAATGAGCCCAACCAATTCAGACTTAACTCGAACTAGCTCGAAAAAATTCAACTCATGCTTGACTTGTTTATAAACGAACCGAGTTCGAGCTTACAAAGGTACTTAAAACGATAAACAAGTCGAGTTTGAGTTTCATGAACTCAACTTGTTTATACTCGACTCGATTCGCAAACCAGTAATTTATATAATATTTGCAAAACCAGTTCACCGCTTTTAACTTTTAGGGTAAAAACAATTTTTCATAAGTTACACAAATTAAACGAGTTAAACGAGTTAATGCTTACACAATATAACACCTAAACAAGTTAAATGAGTTAAACGAGTCGAGTTCGAGTTCAATTTTGTGTAATCGAGTGAGCTCGAGATTGTTATAAGGAGTTTAACTCGCAGCACGTCTTAGAAGGGAAGAACAAGTTACGGTATCCCAATTTGCTATCTAATGACATATCCCAGTATCAAATTGGATAACTGTGCACAACCCAAAACACGACGTTAATCATAACAACGACAACACTAATCCAACTTCATTATTCGTTAGGATTGTTTGGGTCAACGAAAAATATTAGCGACGTGGTTCCTCAATTAATCATAGACATAGACGGGTCTGGATCCGTGCTTACTTTACATGGTTGGTCCATGAGACTGACCCAAATAGAAACGTCCATCTAGGGCTGCACACGAGCCGAGTCGAGCTCGAGCTCGCCCAGCTCGAACTCGACTCGGCTCAAAATACTTGAGCTCGAACTCGAACTCGAACTCGAGTCGAGTTCCTAACACGAGCTCGAACTCGACTCGACTATACATAGTCAAGCTCGAGCTCGGCTCGTTTAACTCATTTAATGTTTAATTGTTTAATAGTCGAGCTCAACTCGTTTAACTCGTTTAGTCGAGCTTGACTCGTTTAACTCGTTTAACGTTTAAGAATTAAACCAATAGTCGAACTCGACTCGTTTAACTCGTTTACTGAATCAAATCAAACCAATTGTATTACTGCTAACAGTTTCATCAAAAAGATATATAAAACCACCTGGCATTAATTATGTTCAGATTGTCAACAATTTTTGGAATACATTATACATACAAGCAATGACTGTATCAAGTTCGAGATCTCAGCAAGAACAGTCTGAGGGGCATAGACGCATAGTGGAAAATTTCAAGTTCGTGATACATTATACATACAAGCAATGACTGCAAACATACAAGCAAAACAGAATGAATGGTGCCCATAGTAGCCATTGTTGTGTTCATTTTAAGAGTAATAGCATAAACAATCAGCGCCTAAACAGAAGTCACAAACGCTTGACAAAGCCAACCCAGTCCGTTTTTGGCCACTGATCTCCTGGAACCAAGTCCATTTCAATGGTTAAACCAAGTTTCCAAACAGCCCATCTCCACAAGAACTGCACACCAAATTAGCATCCACATCTATATGTCTCCATCAGAGATTCAGAATAACACAACCAGCAGAGACTTCTAAAATGCAACCTGTGAAAACACAGAAAAACCAAACCTATGTCAGTCAAAATGCTTACAAATTCATTGACACCAATAAAACTCGCACACACCTCTAAAAGGTTAACCACTCTTCCATAGCACGTTATTGACAGAAACCGTAGAAATTCACCGGAAAACAACCACAAACATAAAAGTACAAGGATAATTGTAAAACTATATGGCAAGTTATAAAAATTCCAATTCAAACTGTATAGCAAGCCAAAGCATCGTGGGACCAAAGACTGTAGGAGGCGACTAAGTCTGTCATGCTAGGATCACATCACAAGAGCAATTCATTTCTCGGTTACGGGATAAAATAAAAGATAAAAATAAAAAATATGGTGATGTACTCCTATACCTCGGATCCACCTAAATAGCAAATAGGAATCAATAAGCATGCAGAATTGGATAGTATGAATAAAAAGGATTGAAGAAAGATCATTCCTACATGAATCACATTCTTATCAGAAATGTAAACCAATATGGGGTTTATCGAAGACATGCAGACAATCCAACATTTATCGACCTTGATTTCATACCTCATTTGTATTTTGCATGGCTGATCAATCATTGCAGCCTGACCAATCAAAAGAATGAAGTTCAGAAAACAATAAAGGTTAAATTCAAACCAGTTGGACGGGTAAAGAATTTTGGCAACCTGTTACCGTGTTACGACATTTACATATGTGACTACTTGCATAAAACAAGATGGGTTCAACTGCTATGTACTTCCAGTCTTCCACCATTCACTAAGCAATAAGAACATCAAGAAGCAAAACTGAATGCAAATTGTGAATTCAGTACACAGTGTTCAGAATATTATCTAGAATTGAGGTGGCCCATCCTTTTGGAGCTCGTTAAAGGCTCGATTAACATACCCTTTTGAATCACATTAGATCAAATGAATAAAACCTGAAAGCAAATGAAGAAAGAAGTTTTCCATCTGAAACAGACACTAGAACAATAAGCAAATGAATAAAACCCGTACACAGAAAAAGATTAAGAAAAACTACAAGAGGCAACTGAAACAGACACTAGAATCACATTAGATCAAGAAAAAGAAGAAAACAAAACAACAAAAAAAAAGGCATTACCAAGAGGCAACTTGAATCATTCTAATGATATATATTCACTTGATTCATCCTCAACCTGAAAGAAATACATATAGTCAATTAACAAATGATTCACAAAATATTTAATGAATACAATTTATTCAAAATATACTTACTTGTGTTACAACTTCATGCATTGGATCACCATCATTCTTTACCCAATTACCCAAACAAACCAAAACTTCAACTGTTTTTGGCACCAATGAACTACGACTATCATTAACAATTCGACCTCCTGTACTGAAAGCTCTTTCTGAAGCAACAGAAGTTATTGGAATTGACAACAAATCACGTGCCATTTGTGAAAGAATTCGATACTTAGATTCCTTATCCTTCCACCATTGCAAAAGATTGAAAGAAAAAGCATCACCATTATTATCATGCTTAATCAATCCGTCCTCCAAATATGTGTCTATCTCAGATTTGGTGACCTGAAAAGCAACATTCTCAGCTTTACCTAACAAGTTAAAAAATAGATCTATTCCACATTGTAGGGTGTCTTGACTCTCTCGACTTTGAATACTAGAGGAATTAGTTGAAGCAGTAGAAATATTGACATCCACTTCATTTCTTTGAATGTAACTTTGATATACATCTTGTAAAGATTGTTTTACCATTTGCATTTGTTCTTCCCTTTCTTCTCTTGATTGGTAAATTCTTGAAAAGACAAGTTCTGATAATGTGAGTTTCACGCGTGGATCTAATATGGATGCAATAATCATGATCAAGTTACAGGATTTCCAATATTTATCAAATTTGTCCTTCATTTTCACTGCCATTGCCTTCATAAACCCACCTTCACTTTCAACTTTTTCCTGCAATATTGCTTGAACTCTCCAAATTTCAAGAAAATATAAGTTTGTTGTTGCATAAGATGACCCAGAAAATAGGGTCGACACTGAATAAAAAACACGAAGAAAACCACATATCACTGCAATTTTTTCCCAATCCTCGGGTCCAAGCAACCATACCAAACCTGGGTCTTCCATGCTATATCTTGCAAAAGCATCTTTATATAAAAGAGCTCTTTCCAACATAAAATATGTTGAATTCCATCGAGTTGGTACATCTAACACTAACTTCTTTGACGTTGAAAGATCCAACTCTCTAGCTGCAGCTGCAAAACCATGGAGTCTTGAAGGTGAAACTTTGATATATTTAACTGCCTCTCTAATGCTAATGATTTCATCCTTAATGGCACTCAATCCATCTTGTACCATTATATTCAAAATATGTGCACAACATCGCACATGAAAAAATTTACCTCCATGATACAAGTTGATGCCGCTCTTTTCCATGTTTTCTTTTAATTTTCTGACAAGAACATCATTTGATGAAGCGTTGTCAACTGTAATAGATATTATTTTCTTTTTAATCTCCCACTCTGCAAGATGTTTAGCAATTACATTTGCTAAAACTAACCCAGTATGAGGTGGCTCAACTTCGGTAAAGTTAATGATACGTTGTTGCATCTTCCAATCTTTATCAATGAAATGTGCTGTTAATGCCAAATATCCAAGTTGTTGGTTTGATGTCCACATATCTGTAGTCAAAGCAATCTTCTCAACACCCTTGAAGACAAGAAGTAATTTCTTCTTTTCATCTTCATATAATTTCATGACATCTCTCTTAACTGTCGTTCTTGAAACTGGCACCCAATTAGGAAAACCAAGCCTAAGAATGAACCTAAACCAACAATTATCCACTATGGAAAAAGCATGTTCTCCGGTTGCCACTAGTTTTGCAATTAACTCTCTTATTGCTTGAGCATCAATGTTGGAACCAATTTCCATAAGCTTCTTCGTGACATCTGAAGTAGTCCCAGATTTAAAACTTAAAGTCGTTTGCTTTGTGTTAGCACAACGTGTCAAACATTTGTGTCTTCTCATTGATGATGTAGAGCCTCCTTCACTTATCGAAAATAGTGCACTGCAGTATTTACATTTTCCTTTTTTGATACAATTTATAACAACCTCGTCAAAATCATTCCATATTGTAGAAGTCTTTGACCTTGACCTTTTTGCACCACTTATACGTACTTCATGAGCATCTATTGAAACCCCTTCATAGTCAGGGTCTTGCGAATCTATAGGAGTTTCATTAGAGGAATGTACTCCATTTGGGACATCATCTGAACTCGGTCTCGAATCACATACTTGTTTGCCCTTATTAATGCTCGAGCTTCCTAAATTTGTCATTCTTCAAACTAGTAATTTTCCCTCCTGCTCAAGCTATTCTCCTATTTGAACATGAAAAGAAATTACTCATCAACAAGCATATTACCAGTTACGTCTAATCAAACAAGAAGATTGTTCAATCATCATAATGAGATACCTGAGGTGGGTAGACTAGAATCTCATTCTATTATGCTCACATGATCACAATCATGCAACATGGAAGAAAATGGTATGTTATTTGAAAGCATAAGACATGAACTGAAATATTTTGACAGACATATAAACTGAACTAGTGTGACTGTAAACAAGAATCTAAGTATATTTATAAAAGCAGCCGCAAAGCTTTTATTGGTTGGATCTCGACTCAAACTACATACCACATTAGCCTAGCAGACTTGGGAAATTTGCCCGTCCGGGATAATACAGTCTTGAGGTATCCACTATAACCAAAATAAAAACCAAACCTCAGAATTTTAAACATCATTCTAAAGACAAACTTTACAATTTACATGAAGACAATTTATAAATGAATTCAGAAAAATAATTAATTGAAATTGTTATAAATGACCATCTACCCAAAACAAAGAAAAAGGAACTTGAAACAAAAATGATGAACCAGTACCCTATATTACAAGGAAAATTTAATAACTCGCAAGTTCTCAATCAAATACCTATTGGAATTAGAAATGCAATAAAAAAATTGCAATTATGTTATTGTCAAAAGACTCAAAACCATTAAATCACTTCATGGTGGAAAGTCCTTCAACAATAGTGTCCATAAGCTGATGCTAATGGTTTTTGTGTTTCTAATATCTGGATTTATCTCATACACAAACTAGGAAGTTCAGTCAGGTTTGACTCTCCCTGATAAGGAAAGAGTTTCAAGTCAGCTAGCAGCCAAAGGCATGTGAACACATCTTAAGTTCACTGGCAGTCAAGTGCACACCCTAGGATGACAATTAGCAACGAGGGAATGGTTATAAGATCATCCGCAGTCCCTGCTAGCAGAGATAAAGATCATTGTGGAAAACCTCCCATTGCCTAAAAAAATCACGTGCATGCGCAAATGCACAAAGAAACAAGAAGGAAAGAAAAATCCAGTGAGGAGAACATCCAATCATAAAATTTAAATTGTATAAAGTTACAAAAAAAAATCTACTGAGTACATAAAATAAGTTCCAATAACAAAATATAAATTCCTCAAATAGCATGAACACTTCCCAACCCCAATTAAAAAGGGCATCAGATTTGCAACGAAAAACATGATTGAAATACCATCATATGCTACAAATTTGTAAGAGTTTTGAGGCCCTTTTCTGCAAAAAGAATATGGCATACTAATTCTTTCTATTTGTAAATAATCAAACTGCAGGTAACACAACAAAATCCATGACAGGAAAAACAATCAAGCAACAGTTTCACAGAGAGGGATAAAAACCAATGTCATGAATATCAACATTAGTTTTGAAATATCACATTAAAACACCCAAAACAAATAAACAAACACACTAAAAGAACATCAAGAACGATCAACTTAAAACCAACTTAAAACTATACGTTCCAACGTTATGCAAAATCGGTGCACATAAAAAATCTACCGGAACAGTGTAAGAGAAGTAAAATTCCGTGGGTTCACCTTTAACCTTGTTGCAGAAGGCTGATAGAGCACGACGTTGCGTGGGATAAGCTCGGGAGGGAGGCGCTCCTTCGCCTCCGCCTTTCCAAAGATGAAAGCGGCCACGGCGAGTACACTGACGCTGCCTCGCAGGGAAACCAAAGCACAGAGCACAGGCGGGCGGACTGCGGAGAAGAAGCACAGTGAAGCAGGGCGGGAGGCAGAACTTTAGTGACGAAACAGAAAACCCAAAAACAAGAGCAGAGGACTAGCATATTGAGGTAGCAACCGGAGAGAGAGAGAGAGCCCTACCGATTCACGGAATCAACCGGAGGAGCAAATACCCGCTCGCTGCCGGACTGTCGGATCCATCGAAGAGAACCGAAGAGGAAGATCGAGGGACGCCCTCTAAACTTGAATCTGCACTAGAGACGATGTGTTAACATTCAAATCAGTTGTTATACACTTAGATCACAAATGTGTTAGGAATCCAACAAGAAATGGGGTAAAAAACAGATGAAATCGAAGGCGGAGCAGCCGGCTGACCTTGAAGGCTGAAGTGGCCCACGGACACGGCCCGCGGACGACTGGTTCGGTGGTTCCTCCTGCAGACGTCGGAGAATCCCGGACGAGAGAACTAGAGAAGAGAAGAGTTGATGAAGTCGGAGAGATCGAGGGGCGACTGGCAAGAGAGGGAGAGTCGGAGAGAGCGAAAACTTCAAAAGAGAGGGAGAAGTGAGATTCGAGAACGAAAATGAAATGAGGAAACCCTAAACCGCGTCCCGCTTTGACGCTTTTTCATCTGAACCGGTTTTAAAAAAACCGGTTCACTAAATAATCGAGCCGATTCGAGCTTTAACGAGTTCACTTACATGAACTCGAACTCGACTCGATTAATTAAACGAGTCGGCTCATCAACTCGAGCTCGACTCGTTTAACTAAATAAGCGGCTCGTTTAAACATACGAGTCGAGTTAAACGAGTCGAGTTCGAGTAGCTCGACTCGTTGAACAGCCCTACGTCCATCCACGAGACGGACCGTGTGTGCGGAACAGATATTTTCTTGTTCAAGTATTCTATATGTGTGCCATCATCATCGTTCATCTTTTAACTTTACTAGGAACTTAAGATGGGAACACGCCCCACTTTAACTTTTCTAATTTTCTTTTGTAAATTTTTGGCTCCCGATAGTGATTTGAATCATCTTATACAAGAAAGAAATCACTATCATCTAGATAGTAACATTTGCCAAAATGTAATCATAGTTCTGCCAACATTTTATGTTTTTCTTGGTAAATCCATGAATTAAGTAAATATATTAGTTCTCAATCTATTAAGTTTGAGTTAAAAGGTCACTGGGAGGCTATTCTTACAACTTTGCGAGTGTTTTTGAGGATAGATGTTTTTACCCTCAAAGGTCGTTTGATTGCTGTCCATTAAGATATGATAGACATGACGTTCTGTCCATTACACTACTACTGTCCTATCCACATAGACAATAATGTTCATTGTTCACCATTTGATTACTTTAACAACAAAACACTACATTCTTTTTGTCCGGCGTTTGTTTTATATATGTCTGTTCTGTCCGTTTTGTCTAATGTTTGTTTCTGTCCGGTCCGGTCCAATCTGTCTGTTTTGTTTGTCCTGATTGATGTTTGTTTTTATGTTTTGTTCGAACTATCTATTCTATCCAATGTTTGTATCTTCTCTAATAAGTTTTGACTATCATATTTGTTAACATGACAATATTTAAAAAGAAAAAAAAGACAAATATACAAGTAAATAAATAAAAAAAGGAATGTTTAAAAAGCCACGTGAAAAGAGATTGTACTTTCTTCTTATACACCTGGTCCATGTTTTGTCATTTTTCCTTCCTTAGACGTTCATCTCATGCATTAGACCTTTCTCTAGTTAATGCGTCACTCTGTGAGATACATTTTCATTTTTTTAATATAATTTTCACTTTTTCTCATCATGGGTATTTTAGTCATTTGAGCACTCAAGCACACACTTCAATGTTCGGGGTCGAACTCATAGTCATAGAGATTCAGATGAAGCCTACGTTTTACATATAATTTCAAAACCAGAAATCACTTGTTTATGGTTTTTTAATGAATTATGTCTATACTTGTTGAAAGCTGCTGAACAGCTGACATGAGACAATGGATGAGGAATCGGAAATAACCATGGTACATTAACCGGTAAAACCAAAAACTCTCTATATAAGCAAATGAAATTCAAATTTTTTCTATAAAAAAAAAACAAAAAATATCTCTACAATGCAGCTCCAGAATATAAGGTTTCGTTTTAGCTTAGATAATGTGTTGAACTTCTCACAAACAACCTTTAGATGCTTCACTTCATACTTCTCTGCCACTATTAAGAGCTCGTAAGCCATTTGTTCATCAAAGAAGGCATCAGCTGTTTACACGAGAGAGCGCAACACGTAATAGGAAACATCCACTATCTTGATGGTGCCACGCTTGCTTTCTTCCATGTCATTCTCCAGCATTGCTTTAAAAACTGGAGATTTGCTTATCTGAAAAAACATTGGAAGTGCAAAATATTCGGTGTCGGGAAATAGTTAAATCATCATCAGGATCTTGATCAAAAAAAAAAAAAAGGAAAACTAGAATGAAACACAAGCTTATCACTGAAATAATATCTAACATTAAAATGTTTCCAAGGACTGAAGGAGAGCACTACAACTTGATAAGGTAACTATAAGTGTAAACAAAATTGTCCAATTGGGATCAGACAAATGCAAATCAACATAATATACATCTTCAATATATCAACATAAGGGCACAGAAAGATGAGATTGAATATTGTCAGACCATGATAATAAGCACGGGATAATCTAGTAAATGAAGAGATCTATTCAAAAAAGATCTTTGAGGTCGAGGTCTATGTTTGGATTAATGTCTCATCCATATAAAGCTATGTTCATGTATACTATACTCGGCCTCCTGCAGACATTCAAGGTAGAAAACTTTTGTTCTACAAAAAGACCCGATAATGTGTTAGCTCAACTCACACACATTCTCTTCTACACATGCACTCATATGCCCAACTTCTAAAAGAGGTATCTATGTCTGCGATTAGGGTTTAATGAAATCCCTTCTTCAATATATATACCTCAAAATTGGGTGGGTTTATTACAACGTCCTAACCAGTCCACCCGACCCAAATCTGTTATATTGAGTAAGACATCCAACTCGTAAAGAGACAAGGGGCCTCTTCTACTTAGACCTTGGTCAGGTCAAATACAATGACAATATCTTATAGATATATTTTGGCACAGAACTAAATGAGTAAAAAATAGCAACAATCAAACATATTCATTAGCAATTTAAAAAATATAATGATGTTCATTGATATTGTTGGACCATCAATATTGGCGTAGATGCCCATCTGAAAAGCAATAAAATTTATTGAAACGGACAAAAAATTCAATACCTTGTGCAAATGAAATTTCACTTCTTCGACAACTACAATTATGTCAGTTGCTAGCTCCGATGCCACAAACCTGCATGATTTATCAAAATTAAAGACAAAAAGGGAACCATTTTAATAAAATTAGTCAATCAGGAGAAGACCATTTTTTCTGTCAATACAAAAAAATAACTTAAACTTTACAAAGAAGGTCAAATTCATATTTAAACATGAAAAGGATGGCTTGGGGTACACATCATGCATAATTTTTCAATAACCAAAAGAATGATTATTTGGATGACTACCCAGAGTATTATATACAGGAAGGCACCATGATGATATCATATTTGACAAAAACAACTCTTTATTTTTGAAGATGGTTCAGGATGACATTGTGTCATGGAAGGCTTTGATTTTAGGCTTGCTTGGCCTAAGTGGATATTCAAGAAAAGCTTTGGAAACTACAGACAAAGTGCTGGCCATGGGGTCAGCAAATAATATCAAATTCTTTGCAATACTGAGATCTTGAAAGCAAAAGGTGATCTCGTTGATGTTAGACTCAAATAAATATACAACATACATGTGCACAGACATTTCACAGTTCACACTGTGCTGATCAGGATGCAAGATTTTGGTCATGCTTTTCTACAAACATTTTGGGAAATCTTCCATTCAGTAGTAAAAAAACCCAAATCCAGTAACCCAATTGTTGCCATTTGCAACAAATACAAAAGGGGCTTTAGCTACCATTGATAGTAGAATCGAACAATAGAGAGAGGGAGAGAGAGAGAGATGGGAATAGACCGGTACCTGGAATGCAGATGGTCACCCTGCCTTGCTCAAAGCTGCTGCACAGGAGCCGCTGGAAGACGCCCTGCTGAGGGGTTGCTCGAAGACGCTCACTGAGAAGCTGCAAGCGACACTGCGGTGATCGCCCTCCAGTGGAGACAGAGGAGAAGGAGAAAAACAGAAAGGGCTAGGGCAGCTCGGGAGACGGAGGAGAAGGAGAGAAATAGGAAGGGTTAGGGCAGCTTGGGGCGGAGATGGAGGAGAAAGGCAGCTGGGGGCGGAGGCGAGGAGAAAGGCAGCAGAGATGGGGGCAGAGATGGAGGAGAAGGAGATGGCGTCGAGTGCTTGGGGTCGGGGGTCGTGGTCGTCGCAGGTAGGGTTGGGCATCGGGCCGGGCCGGGCCAATGTAATTTCGGGCCTCGTGCTTCGGTTAATGCTCGAAGCCCGGTCCGACCCAATTGTTAATGGGCCGGGCGGGCTTAGTCGGGCTTTTGGGTGAGATGGGCTGGGCTTTTTTGGGTCGGGCCTGTTTCTCACAATAGTTGTCAGCATTTCACAGGGCAAAACAAGTTGCAGATGGAAGCTTCCAAGGTAGGCAGATAAGAACTTCAAAGGATTTTAGTGTAGGCAAGAATTTTTCTGCTTGAATGAGATGACAGAGGCATATCCTTATTATTTCTTCTTTCTTCTCCTCCTTCTCGATCGAGTGGTTGTGGTGGACAATCGATTGGAATGCAAAATCCAGTGATGAAATGAAAAAATGATTAACTGGTTGCGATGATAACGAGAAGCAATGGAGAGCGTGATGAAGAGGCGGTAGCGAGGGAGAGGAGCGTGATAGAAGAAGCCCTAACGGGTAGAAAAAAAAATCATCAAAAAAAGTTGGACCTTCACAGCGACAACGGCGACGGGGGAGGACCAAAGGAGGCAGCCAAGGGACGAGGAGGAGGATGGGAGGAGGCAGTCTCCATGACGGGAATGAAACTTTTTACAACAAAAAGTCCAAAACCCTAACTTACCTAAGTTCATTTTTGTAAAAAAGAATAATACTATAATAATAATGTCGGACTTGTCAGGCCACCGACGATCACAGCAGCAAGCTCGAGCCCGTGGCGGGCCGGATACCGGGTACCCGGCAGCGGCCTGACCCGATGCCTATGCTTAGTCGGGGGGACGAGAGAGGAAGAGTGTTCTGTGGTGTCTGTTTTAAGGATTAACTCAGAACATAATGAAACAAAAAAAACAATTTATACTTCTAGTTGTCACCGTGTCCAACCTGTCTTGGACAGGGTTTGATGAAAATTTTGATTAGACCTACTTGTGTCATGTAGCCATCAAACGACCTCTCAATGTTGCTCTCAACCCTCCAAAACAATATTCCTTCTTTGAATTCATTGAGATTTTTTATAAGTGGACAATTGAAATAGCGATATTACTCCAAATAAAACAATTTCCATTCTATCGAAGAAATTATTATTATTCATTTCTAACAATATTTTTATCGGCGCACACAACCAACAGAGCTAATCTCCGAGCCAGCGGGGTCACCACAATTGGTCACATTCCGGTGCAAATCGGCTGGGGGGTACACACAATCGGTCCGACCATTTTCCACCTCTCTCTCGCTCGTATCCAGAACCACATCTACGTCTCTCTCTCTCTCTCTTTAGTCTCTACCGAAGATAACGATGAAAGCGCGACGCGCAGTCTCTCGTCACTTCTGAGCGGGAAATAAGTTTTACTATGGCCGCAACTCTGTCTTCCTGCTGCTTAGAGGCTGCAATCCCTTCTTCTCACTTACCGCTCCCCAAGTCATCGGTTCCTTTGCAATTCGGACGCTTGCACCTTCATCACAGAACGAAACCAGGCGACCCACTTGTCTGTTACACAAGAAACCACCATCTTTTCTCTCTCAGCCCTCAACCCCCCATTTCCACTTCTTCCCTCCCCTTCCCTCATCCGCATCAGATTCAGACTTCTCTGATCCACAGGCTTCGGAGAATAAGACCAGGACCTCAAGTTTCGATGTTCTCAAACTCAAGAGAGTGAACGGGTTCTTGGATGAAGAAGATTTGCGGAAACTGAGAATTTTGGAGAACTTCTTGTATGTTCAAGAATTAGGTCATGGGCTTTTGCAGATTAGGCTCATGGCTGCGGAGGAGATAGACAAGACCGTTGAACTGCTCGCGGATTCGTTCGCTGAATTGTCGTGGGCACAATTTACTTATACTCCATTGTTGAAGGTGGTGGTGAGGCAACATGTGATGGAGAGAAGGGCAGTGATTCCTCATGCCGCCACGCTCGTAGGCTTTTATGGAACAGGGAACGGGGAGATGGAGCTTGCGGGAACCGTCGAGATATCGTTCGATCGGAGAGGGGCTAACGCTAATCCCCCCACGCCGACGCCGCCGAGAGGGTCGCCGTATCTTTGTAATATGTCCGTCAGGAAAGAGCTTCGAAGGTATGCGCGATGGGGTGGGGCTCTCATTGAGAAGAGTGGTTTTGCTAGGTCACCCATTTGAGGAATCTTAATTCAGTAGATTAATTGTTTCCATATTGGTAATTATTTCTGCAATCGCCATCGTGATTAATTGGGCGGTGTTCTTTTGCTCCTTCATTTTGGGTCAATCTATTTGGAGTGACAAGGAAAGCTTGAATGGTGCTAATTCTTCAATTTATATATTTGCATATGAGCCTTTTGTGTATGCTTTTATTATCTTGTTAAACAATTTTTAAAAGAATTGAACTATGGCAAAATGTTTACTTTTGCCGTGGCTTTATCTGCCTCGGCGAAAGAGTTCTTTTGCTTTTCTTCATAAATGAGTGGGCTTCAATAGATTTTTATACCGAGGGCTTTAACTTATAGTGGAAGATGATTAAATGAACCATCAAGTCCATTATACAGCGAACTTCAGTAATCAGAACCTATCAGCTTGAAGTTATTAATTGTTGTAAGTAATTGAGTCTTTTGGTTTCGCAATGCGCTACTTCTGTTTGTTTGTCTTTTCTCCTTCCTCACTCTCATGCATTTCTTCAACAGTTCAATTTTTACGTTTTCTATCTGAAAGATGCTTTAGCGTGCGCCCCAGAGTGAGCTGATGTTGCCGTAAAACATTTCATCTTCAAGAACCTGTGTGCGAATCCATATTGTTATATGTTTATAACTTCACGATTCACATTTTGGAATCATTAGCTGTAATGGTCTACACTATATTTATATTATTGGATAATGGAGATTGATAACCATGACGAATGGCACTATGTCTTCACAACTAGAAATTTTGAAAATTTCCAGCTTTTTCATTGATGCTTATGAGAACTAGGGCTCTCTAATCTTACTGTAATTTTATCTTTTTTTCAGAAGGGGAATTGGCCGCCATCTATTGAAGGCATCAGAGGAACTTGCACCTCAGTTGGGAGCCAGCGAGATATACTTGCATTGCAGGCTGATTGATACTGCGCCTCTTAGCATGTATAGCAAGGCTGGTTATAATGTTGTCAGAACAGACAGTCTCTTGTCCCTGTTGAGTTTTCAGCGACGCAAACACTTGATGTATAAGAGACTGGCTTTGCCTGCAAAGACTCGACAACTTATAGATCCACTGTAGACTCAAATCTCCTCAGTGTATATGAAGGTAGTGAACAAATTACAACACAGCTCAGTGTAACAAAAAAATTGAGTTTTATTTTTTTATTCTTTTATAGACAAGAAAATAGGTAAAAAAAGGCTTTTGCATCTTTCTATTGCTGCATCATGTTTTACATGGTTGGTTGCAGCTGGCTTCTTGAAATTCAGGACCTTTTGCTTTGGCAAGCCCAAAGGAAATCAACTTCATAGTCTAGATAGTCTAGTTTCATTTTTTTAGACTTCACTTCTGAAACTTTTGACAGAAATTCATGTGGTTTAAAACCCTTCTTTTTTATGTCATTAGGTCCACATAGAAATGTGAAGAGAACAGCATCTTAGATATGAGTGCCTATACCCTGTTTGCCAATAGGTGCAAACAGCTTATGAAACCTCTGAATTATGCATGATTGTGACACCTGAAGTTCATCTGCTTATATGGATATTTTATGAATAAGGTACAATATATTGCAAGAAAAAGGTTACCTGATGCCCCTAGTTTGCATAGCAAAATTTATTGTTTAGCTAATGAACGACCATGAACTTTTTCATATTAATAATTTTTTGAAGATGAGCGTGATTTGCTTTGGTCCCCATCACAGCTTCTTTTCACTTTTGCTGGTGAACTGGGATAGTTGTACTGTCCATTCCTGCAGACCAACGGTTTCTGATACATGATCAATACATGAAAGAATGATCAGCCAGTCAATCATAGATTTACTGGTACTTTTCTGGCTCAAATGTTCCCTGTCTTTTCATAAACATTCTTTTGGCTAGTATGCATGAGCTATGACTGCATCATAGGTTCGCCTATTACTGTTCGTCCATGCTGATCAAGGATTTCTGATACATGATTAATAAATGAAAGAATGATCAGCTAGTCAATCATAGATTCACTGGTAGTCTTCTGGCTCAAACATTTCCCGTTTTTTTATAGACATTTTTTGGCTAGTATACATGAGTTATGACTGCATGACAGGTTGATCTTGGAATATAGTGGTTTCTTTCTCCTATTAAGTTCGATTGTACTTGAAACTACCTTGCCTTAAGATTGTTACCAGCTGTATGTTTGTGAACACTTACATGCTTAATTTCTCTTGCACACATTATTTTACTTGGTAATAAATAATGTGTACATCAGTAGTTCAGAAAGTTTGTTAATAAATAATGCATGAATCACGTACACTTCAGCTTTTAGTCAAAGGTTGTGAATGTCTACCAATGCTTTAGGCCATTGAAGGAAAGAAAATATCTATTTCTGGAAGGCCCTTCCCTCCTTTTTTTTTGTTGGATAGTCGAAGGAAGGGTTGGTCTTCCGGGATTTAAACTGAGGATTCAGGTTAAGTGGTCTGACCGGTATAGTTATAACTTATTTGTTTGTTTCAATGCTTCATTGCATAATTCTTTTCCCTTCCATAATTCAGTGCTCTTGAACGTTTGAGTGTTTTTGTTGCATCAGTAAAAGTCCCTTTTTTGTGGTGTCACTTTGCCAGTGCCGTTATTTTAGAGTGTGTTTAGACTTCAGAGTTCTACCAGTATTTTTAGGTTATAGGTGTCAAGTTCATTTGCTTCCATTTCAGAGGGAGAGACAGACATTCCAACTCCAAGGACCTTATACATCTAAATGGTGTGCTGGCAGAAGCATTGTTGAAGACGTTCATTGTCATGGAAATAATTGGCTTGGATGCTACACTTCAGCAGCATCCTGTCCACACATCCCTGTTATATATAAATATAACGGTGTGTCTCAACCAAGCTTTTTAGGAACGCCCTCAAATGTGTTCACATTATAGTGCAAGTGCTCCTTGCAATCTGCGTGAAATCATTTCCTTAGTTTAAGTTACAAGATCAGTTTTGCTGCCCAGGCTTCATAAGTTACTCTATTCTCAGGCACAGTACAGGTGCTGTAGTGACCCAAAAACGGATTTTCAAATGACTAGGCAAAGAAGAATTTTTCTTGCATGCTTCACAATGTTATTTGGTACGAAGAAAATGAATTTGTTAGCTTGTGAATAATGCAACTCGGTTGCCTGTTAATCTAGAAAAGGATTAATGAGGCTGAGTACTTGGACATTCAGGACAGTGTCATGATGTGTGGAATTGATGGCTTCAGGTATTACTGTCTAGCAAGGTTTGGAAGCATGAATATGGAGAACTATTACTATGTCAACTCGGTTTGTCAATTTAAATTTCATAATGAACTTGGATCCAGTTCCATCCGTTCGCTTTTTATAGACAAATAGACAGCTTATCTTACATGTGCATCACATGATGCTGTTTAATTTAAATTATACAAAAGCCCAACATGCAGACCTCATAATACAATATTCAATATGAGACATCAAAGGTTCACGGAAGAGAAGCCCGACGCCTTTGAGTTATTGTAGAATATCTTTTGAAGTTCCCTGACACAGTCTATCATCGTTGGTCTTTCACTACTGTCAATACGTATACATCGAGATGCAAGGTTTGCAAACATTGCAACAGATTCGAAGGTGTATGATCCCCTATTAAGATCAGGATCGATCACTTTATACAACTTCTTCCGGTCATTCAGCATGCGTCTTACCTGGAGTTTTCAGGACCATCTCAATGAGTAGTTGCAAAGAACTCAAATAGTGGAACTCTCAGAATGTACAAGAAACGGTATACCTGTAGTACAAGGCTTTGTTCATTTGGTCCCTGGTTCAAATCCACCGCTTTCCGACCAGTCAGCAGTTCCAGGAGAACTATTCCAAATGCATATACATCACTCTGAATCGTAAGTTTTCCTGTCTGGAACAACATTAAGACGAATAAGGCTCATGTGATATGAGATGGATAATATATGATCTTATTTATGTATTTAATATTAGGCCGTCATTAATGTCTTCCCTGAAAAATGTGATATTTAAGAAATGGTTTATTTACTAATAACAGATTCTCTTCTATATAATCCATGGGGTTCTGAAAACTTCAAACATCTCTCAAAAGAAAGATATACATAGAAGCAGGGTTTTGCTGAACAGACCGCACTTAAAAAATGGCAGAGCCTTGAAATTTTATGCACAAAAAAATAGCACGATAAATACCAATGAGGGAAAAGGCAACATTTTGTAAATTAAACACTATTACCAAAATCGAAGTGGAATAAGATTTGTCTACATACTGCTGTGTACTCCGGATCGAAATAGCCAAAAGTACCGAGCACTCTTGTGACATATAATTCTTGCCCCTCATGCATCAACTTAGCTAGGCCAAAATCTGAAATCTGTGAGACAATTGGCATCTGGTCATGTAACTTTTACAGATATTAAAAGCTAAAACATATCTTATAACTACCTTGACTTCATAGTCTTCATCCAAAAGGATGTTGGTGGATTTGAAATCTCTGTGCACAATAGGGAATCCCAGGGGAGCACTGGAATGGAGATAGGCAAGTCCTCTTGCAGCTCCAAATGCTACTTTGAGTCTCAATGGCCAATCCAACTTCTCTCTTCTAGTACCTTGGTCGATGAAATAGATGACTTGAGTTAAACGGCCTAATGGAAGAAACAGGAAAAGGAGCACATTGGAAATGTACGTCACCATTCAAGTGATCTTGCAGGTTTCCATTGTGCATATATTCATAAACCAGGAAACGATGCTTCCCGTCTGCACAATAACCAATAAGAGCAACCAGGTTTGGGTGATCCAGCCTGCTCAAGAGATCAACTTCTACTCTAAATTCTCGTTCTCCATCTGCTTCCTTACTTGATGGCAGCTCCATTTTCTTTATTGCTACAGCCTTCAATGAATATTAAATGTTCAACCAACCAAAAGGAAAAAATCAGGAACCTGTCATCGATGTCACCACAAACTTCATCCATGATTAAACAGAAAAAGGCAGTAACATTTGACAGTCACAAATTAGTAACATGAAAGAGAAAAGGCATCATAACAAGATGGTAGGGCATGGAAATCTGAAACTGAATGCAGGCTAGAACGACTATAAGCCATTAGGCCATAAACTCTTGGAATTATTTGGATATGTTTCAGAGATGCCTCGTTTTTTCCCTTTTTCCTCATTTTCGCCAGTTTAACTACGCGGTTAACAGTTCTCAATTGCCAAAGTGGAAGTGATCCATCCATCCTCCTCATTGAGTATTTTTTTCATGACATTGAGCCAAAAAGATGGCAGAGAACGCATGTCAAACATTAATCAGGTTTGAAGATCCTTTCAAGGATTCAAAATTTTTCTCTGTGATGTAACTTTTATACTCGTACGCGACGCAGCAGATGGGATGTGAAAGATGGGTGCAGTACATACAGATACACTGTGATGCCTTAGTCTTGGTAGACTCGTAAACTTGTTACCACTTAGAAAAAGGTTTTTCTTTTGTTTCATTTGGAAGGCTGAAAACCCTTGAAACATTCATCTGTGGCTGTAGGAATGACCACCTTTAGCACTCAGATACAAACAAAACTGGCATGCACGATATTGTGTCTTTTTATCAGTTAATAACACTAGCATGCAGGAGATATTTCAGCAGTTGGAACTTACTACTAAAACTATAGGGCTTAATTACCACCTAATAGCCATATACAGCGGCATTCAATTGAACGATCTTCCATTTAGCTGATTGCATACCTGCCCAGACCGCAAGATTCCTTTGTATACGCGCCCAAATCCACCTTTTCCTAGCAAGTTTTCATCATTGAATGATAGGGTAGCTTCTTCCATTTCTTTGAAAGTAAACACAGAACCGCTATGTCTCTTCTTAGCAGTGGAGGTAACTCCATGATTGAGTTGCCAATATTCCAAAGGTTTGTATATCCCTAAACGACAAAAATATTCATGATAAAAGATAAAGCATAAATTTTCAAAGACTATAAACAATTGAAAGAATCCATTTTGCCTAGCCTTACTGAAAATCCTACGACAAAAATATTTGGACAAAGTTCAGAAGAATTCTGATAATCTAGTAATGGATGAGAAATAAACGTACACGGATCGCTGAGATCGTGAGATTTGCTTCTTCTCCTCTTGTTCCACGCAGATAAGAATCCGAACGGCATGGTCGCTATTCCAAAAACCAAAACTTTTTGTTGATCTCAAACCGAACTCTGAGAAACTGAATGCGATGACAAAACTACAACAAGAATCACCAATCAGCATCCAAATTGGTAAACACCTAGTCTCGGAAATGCACAAGAAGACACAAATTTCTGTCCAAATTTATGTTTTAAGAGGAAAAGGGAGACCCTTACAGTATAAGGAAAGGAATAAAGTTGGTCTGATGAATAAATGGAGAATTTGGCCAGGTGGGTCATCAAGAAAAACGAAAGGGAAAGTTGGATGCCTGAAGAGGAGTGGGAAGGAAGAGTAGAGGAAGCGTGTTGATTCTCCTTTGCTGTAGAAAGAAAAACAATGTAACAACAGGCTCCCCATTTCAGAGAGAGAGAGAGACAGAGAGTTGAAAAGACGCTGTCAATCACCCATATCTCCACTTCCCATCCAATCTCACAGCAAACCAGTTTGGTGATGATAAGGATGTAAAAAATCTCTCTTTGTCTCTCTACCAACCACCGATCTCGGCACACATAGACCACAGTTCACCATGAATTTATAAAAGGCCAACCATTTGAACTAGCTGCAAGAACTACCCATCGAAAACCAACATCCGGAAGTCCCAGAAACCACGTCAAGATGCTGTTTGCTCAGCCTGTGAAACAAATATTCAGATATTGATGAACATGCTCTGTCAACTAATCTGGGTTGCGAGACAAACTCCAGAAGACGACGGCCCAAATTGAAGAAGATCGGTTAAAACAACTTTCAAATGAAAATTCTTGCAATTATCTTTCTCAAGCGCAAGCTACAACTCATCCTAAGGCTACATTTTGAAGCTTCCGAAAGATCATAAGTTGGTGGTACAAAGCGGCAGTGTCCGATATTCCCAATACATATCATGGAACATCTTACGATCCAATGGCATTTTCTCAAACATTTCAAGACACTACCCATCAACCAACAAACCCTGTTTCTCAATGTAGCACTTTCCAATTCACTCTTTCCTTGCCCTTCAAGAAAGTTTCCCCGCAGTCTGCTTTAGCCTTAAAGCGATTTAGATCCTTACCTTGGAGACTTTAAGCGAATGTACCTAACCAGTTGTGTAGAATCTTTACAGTTAAAAAAAAAAAAGAAGCTACGTGCTCGTTTACTCCAACCTTTTGACCTGGATACTTATTTCTTTCTGGACCTTTTAAATCAAGATGCAGCAAAAAACTGAACTTCCAAAGTCTCCATCACTTGAAGAATAGGAAATTTTAGCACTAAAACGCCGACGCTTTCTATCCACGTAATCCAAGAGGTTGACATGGAAGCATATTACGGCAGAACATGCTTTACGGTTTTTTTCTTTTTCTTTTATGGGCATTGGTCTCCAACCATCCATCCTTACCTGTCGTGTAGATGAACTTCCATCACTTTAAATTTTCACTTGGTCAATCATCTTCAACGATGCAAAACTTGCAATATCTTTTCATAGAAAAACCCTGCAACTACTCCAACCTTGTAATAAAAGTGGACGGTTTGCACATATGATATGGAACTCGGTACGATCTTCAGTTTTGAAGGCTGATGGTATAAGTTCAATCCTGCACGGAATCTTCATGGTCAGAAGATAAATGTCAAAATTGATAACATAAACCCAACAAAAAGCATACCCATGTTCGATTTCCGACTTTTTCATTATCCGTTTGTGTTGGTCACAGACTCACAGTCTATCTTGTGAGCCTGAAACAGAACAGCCTCTCGACAAGTGGAGTCGAGAGAGGTGAGAAGTTCGCAAGTCGCTTGTTTCATTCATTAGCCTAGACAATAAATATCCGTCCAGAGACCACAGAGAGTTAAGGCTCTTATTGGCTACACATTTGAAAAACGAAACAGGCTTGGATGGAACATTAGTATGCTTTTCATTCTATTATAATGGAGATTGCCAATCTGAGAAGCTTAAAAGCGAAGTTCATGCTAATAATGGACTTTTTTTTTTTTGAGTTTTTAGGTAAATGGCGTTTTGTTTACATGCAACTTTTTTTTTTTTTAATTACTAACACTCTTAGGGTTGTTTAGATGACACCTAGAACCAATTTGTGGAGGTAAAAAAAAATGGTTTTGCTTCCAAAACGCTATTTAAGGTGCGTTTGAATGATATAAATTATGAGTTTTGCATGTCAAAACTCATTTCGGCAAAACCTGTTTTTCATAAGTGAGTGATAACCTGGCATCCGCAAGGTTATTCACAAGAAAATCTGTTTTGGTCTTATTATCTAAATACATATTTTTCAAAACTGATTACAAAATAATTAAAATTAGGTGTCCAGGATAAGAGGGAAAGGGGCTTAGCAAAAACAAACGCTGGTCAGTAAGGGTTGGAGGAAATAAAGAAAATTTTGATAATTATCATCTCCAATCAGAATCCCTACAGTAACAAATATTTTGGCTCCTGCCCCGCTGGTCAGGAGTCTCAAAGATCTGCACTCTTTGACAGTGCTTGATAATGCTGCAACTTTGTTAATAGAGCAAGAAATTTCTGGTTAAGGGGCACTAATATTTTTATGTTTTAAACTTTAATGGGCACCCATATATAAATAAGGAAAAACTATTGAAGTGTCAATACATAAATAAGGCAATCTGTGCCCGAATGAAAATTTCAGTAATTTGAGTGATGAAATGAATGATCACATGTTGGTAAAGTCTATCTACCCACAACTTTCTCGCATCCGTGAATAGCGGTTCGGTTTCTTTGCCAAAGCCCCCCAACATTTTTTAATTTAATCCCAGGTAGGGTAGGACTATTTTGGAATCTCTTCTACTCCATCTCCGTGACTCCGTCTTTTATAATAGTTGAAAAGTTGAAAAGAATAGCATCCATTGAAATCAAACTTCGATCGACGCCACTAGCTATGCTGTGCCTATTGAGATAAGGGCTCCGTTTCTACAAGTCCCCGAAACTTGAGAAGGTTCCTGCCACCATGAGTGACAGAAACATGAGGAACACAGAATTTTGGTGGCAACATGTCGGCTTCCTAAAAGGAGATGCACAAATTCTTCAATCACAGAAATGTTCTACATAAACAAGTCTATAATCTTTACACATGGGCATCACATACTGTCCAAGCCAATCAAGTTGATAACCCCAAGATTCGTCTCCCCAAGTTCCTTTCTTTTTACCTGACATGGATTCTCCACAGGGAGCAAATGAAGAGTGTATCAGCTTTGCTTCTTCCTCTGGCAGACGGTCTCAATCAAGTTTGAGGTCATGGGAATGGGGATAGACAAAGTGCAGTTTTATTTTTACACCAAAAAGCAGCTAAGACAAGGGAGCACTTCTCAGGTGAAGAGCTGATTTTGTAGGAGAACTAAACCTGATTTCTTGCTGAACCCAAGAAAGTAGTCAACACGATCAAATTTTTGCGAAGCAGGTTATATGCATCTTATAAGAGGAACAGACGAGAAAGCCTGTCTTCCCCTATTGACACGAGGCTGGCCCGTCCGAGGTCGGCAGGCCGGCCTCCTGTCAGTAGGAAAGGATGGCAGAGGCAATGGGCTGTCCATATATCAACCCCTCAAGTTTTCTTTATTTTTAATTAATGTTTATATATATTTGGTTTGTTATATGTATGTATTATAATTATGAGGAGAAGATGAAAACTCATTCAATAAATGCTGGTTGATCATATAAGTTGATCTTAATTTTGAGACGACCGATCATTCCAATCCAGTCCGCATGATGTCCTAATCTTGAGTCATATGAACGAAATCAATCAAGAGTTATTTGTTGAACAATGACAGAAACATCCCGATTGATTAAATTGAGCAAAAAATTAGGTGGGTCTATATGAGTTTTGGACTTCACCCATTTCAATATTATACGGATCATGCTCAACCTTTATTTATTTTTTTCTTTTTGCGATTCATAAATATTGGAACCACTTTTTTGGTAAACGCGGTCCCTACCATGTGAAGCTTTTCAGAAGGTTCCATATGGCAATGTCTATCTTGTTTCCAAGTGGTAGACATGAATGTTGGTAGTACAATGCACATGGTTGGAATATATGAAATGAAGGCATAAGAAATTTCAGGCCATCTATGGCCCCATTATGGAAGATATCAAGAGAAAGGGAAAGAATCTTCTACGCGAAAAGGGGAGTTCGGTGATTATTATACAGAAGAAACTTAACATTCTTCGAAAGTAAGTCATCGATTACTTGTGCAATGTGCTGCACTTGTATAATAATACATTTTTATAAATCTTGGAATGTTGAACATAAAACAAGAATACAAAACTGGGGGGTCGTTTTTGTTTTTCTTAATCTAATTCTGCCTTCGGGAGAAGCATTTGATAGATTAAGTATAAGTAGGGTCCTATGTATCTGGTCATTGAATTCAACGTAGGCAATTTTTGAATCCAGATCCTGATTCGGGTACCAAACCAGCGAGAATCTAATTAGATTCTGATCTTGCATTTTGGTCTCAGACTTAGTTTATATGTATGTATTATAATTATCTAAAGTCACCCAACCATTTAACCAGCATCATTTAACTCAAGTGTGAATTAATATTCGATGATGAAAATGTCCATCACATTTTTTTCATTGTTTTTCTTTTAACCATTTATCATGTTAGATAAGACAGTATAGTTTGTTTTTCTTTTAACCATCTATCATGTTAGATAAGACAGTCTAGTTAGATGGTTAGGTGATTCTGAAAAGATAATCTATCATTTAATTTTTGAGTGGTCCAATAGTATAAGAAAACTTAATAAAGAGAGAAAAAAATGAAAACACATTCAAAGAGAGAGAGAGAGAGAGAAAGAGAGAGAGAATTCTTAGACCGAACTTCAAAGTCATAGATGAATCTTAACTAACTAAATAAAAGCAAAAAGTGACAACACAGGCTAAATGATTTATCGTCAAAAGAAAGACGGACGACAACTAAGAATGACTATGAGCCTTGTGATAACATTTTATACATACCCGCTAATATAATAACCTACTGAATAGTTTAATATAAAAATTAATTTATTTATTCCATTTATGATCGCTACACTAAATCATAAGCAGGATTTTTCACGTCAAAATCACAATTTTAACATGATTTCCCTGCCTTTATTTCCTAGTAGGGTTCGTTACATGGTAAAATTACAGTCCAACGGATAAAACAAAGAGGTTAAAATACCTTTTTCCTTTCAAACAAAGAAAAACATAGCGTGGCCCAAAAGTTACGAGAAATCTAGGGCATGGTGCCCAATATATGTATTAAAAAACAAAACAACACCGTGGCTTCGACATCTCTACGATTGATCTACTCCACGTGGTTATGATCATTTTGTAGTTCTTCTGCTATGAATTTGGCTCAGAAAATATTAATATTATTGGGGCCAATTTTCGAAATTCCAATTGCTTTTCCTTCTCCAATTTTCTTCTGGTGAAAAGATGTTGATGATAATAAGTTATCTGAATCAATTTGAACTCTCCAGATCGTTCAATCCTTATTGCCAATCGGCTTGAATTAAGTGTCATTTAGGCTTTCTGTTAAAATTTGGGGACAGTGTAATTTAGGCTTACACACACACATATATTGTATTTTTTAGATGCAGCCCAAGATCTTGAAGGCAGGAAAACAAATAGGTTGTTAACCTCGCGCTCATCTAAAATGCATATTTTTTGTATAGGTCAACTTTGTTAATAAAAGGGTAAGAGTGAATTGTTTCTCTAAATGATAGAGAAAATTACGTTCTACCAGCCATAAAAAATCAGGGTAAGTAAACCAATCTAGCTTGATATTTCATCTAAAGTTAAATGGGATTCAGTCTAAGCAATTAAATACTTACAAATTCTGATAAAAAGAATCAAGATATTTACATTTGGGTTGTCTCATTCTGGCAGATAATTAAGCATTCAATAGAAGGCCAATAAATGTGCACTGGTAACACTTATTTTAAAAGATAGAAAAGTGAAGTGCCTCATCAAAATTCACCAAGTTTTTCCAAATGGGTATGGCCTAGGATTCCCACCCAATTAGGTCAATTCATGGAGGTATTGCTACTACTGCTCCTACCTATGCAGGAAGATATGGTCCTCACCTTGATTTAATAACCTGCCCTATTCACAAAGAAGATTGCTGCAAAGCGGCTTTTGCTTTAAATCCAAACATTGTAAAGCCAAGCACCAACCGAGTCTTTTTATGTAAAGCTGCTACTCTTTTGTCACATTATATCACCAACCAGCCCATCTTTGGTCTTCCACCTCTTTAATGTTTTATTTTATATTTCACTGTATTTTTCTCATGTTATTTATTTATTTTATTCTTTTGGGATTTGGAGGTAGACCAGGTCCCTACTCCTTTTGAGTGCCATAGGAGGCACACTGTTTAAAAAAGATGTGAGCAAAGCAATGGAACAGACAATGTACAGACGGTGATGGCCTCTTGTCTCTGTCACTGATTTATGAGAAATCCACAAAAACCGTGATCGCTTTGAATGTGTCGTCGGTGTCGTTTTCGCGTTCAAATTTCCTTCGCTGAGAAAAATTGGAGTCCGTTGGCTTTTATTTTGTGGGGTGTCTGAAGTCTGCAGGTATGATTATAAATAAGAAAAAAATGTTAGTGATGTTAGTAGCACAATAAATTTGAGTAAACTACAAAACTTCAAATTGAGTAAGATTAATGTAAAAGTTAGTAAAAATTATGAAGTATTCGTAGTAACATAACATCTGAAGTTGTAGTGCTAAAAATGCAGATTCAAGATGGGAAGTAGAGATGAAACATAAATGATTTGAGAAACCAGTTTCCCCATTTTAAAAGAAGAGGGATTCTCGTCAATGGAAAATGAATTTCATTGAGTTTCTGCCTTTATGGGAGAAGCATCGAGCTTCCGACTTCTGAATTGTGTTTCTTAGAAAGTGAAATTGCCATTTAGGTGGAAGGCTCTGATCAGGATGCAGCAACCAATGTCTATCTCTGAAACACACAAGTACCAAAACTACGGCAACCAATTTCTGGTGAGGAGAATCTGTTTGGATCTTTTACCTGTTCAATGAGAAAAAGATAAATTCAAATTCTGAAAATAAATTAAAAGAAAGTAGAAGATACAATGCATCAGGTAGTATGCTGTGACAGACTAGGGGGTTTCTCCCTCACTAAAAAAATTCAAAGATCCTATATATAACATTTTTTATATTCGCTTCTAACGCGGCTTCTAAATGTAACTGATTTATACGTTTAATTGTTTTTGGTATCCCTTCAAAAGTTGGGTTTTTTGTTAAACTTTCAACCAAAAGTATCTGGTTATGCAAGTGAGTTTTTAATATTCCAAATAATGGTGCAGAAAAGAATTGGGAGAAGCAAAATGAGGTAAGTTACCAGACACTCCTTCCCCTTTATTGGTCCTTTAATAGAGGAGAGTGCATACCGTATACTGTATAGCGCCATTTTAGGGTGTGAGCTTTTGGAACTCCCTTGGACCCTTCCCTGTTCTCCCTTCCCGCAACCGCTAAACTTTCTTTTAACTTTCCCCGACCTAAACTTTTCTTCTCCCTCTCTTTCTCATCAATCATGCTGCACCAGTATTTATATCTTTCACATTCACTACCCAATTCATAATTCTCTTTCTACTTCACACTCCCGGCCTACCCATTTCCTCTTCTTCCTTCTTTCCCCTTTAATCCTCTCTCTCTCTCTCTCTCTCTCTCTCTCATGGCGTCCACTACATCAAAATTCATCAAGTGTGTCACAGTGGGCGATGGCGCCGTTGGGAAGACGTGCATGCTCATCTGTTACACGAGCAACAAGTTCCCTACAGTACTGCTCTTCTTTACCTTCCATTTTTTCCCATTTTAAATGTTTTATAGAGGATACCCATTGCTTACAATTTTCTGCTTTGTAGTTTCGTCGCTGATTTAGTAAACTGCTAACGTTGGCTTTCCCTATTTTGTGCGTTTGCCAACAGGATTATATACCCACTGTGTTCGACAATTTTAGTGCGAATGTCGTAGTAGAAGGCAATGCTGTGAATTTGGGACTCTGGGATACTGCTGGTACTTTTTCCTTTCATTATTTTTCATTATTTTTCTGGTTTTCTGTATATATGACTGAAGCCCGTGGTTGTGCTGTGGAATGTAGGCCAAGAGGACTACAATAGGTTGAGGCCTTTAAGTTACAGAGGAGCGGATGTCTTCGTCTTGGCATTTTCGTTGGTTAGCCGTGCCAGCTATGAAAACATTTTAAAGAAGGTCGTTTCACGAATTTACCTTGTTTGTTTCTTCTTGGTCTTGTTCTTGTTCTTGTTCTTCTCTCTCTCTCTCTCTCTCTCTCTCTTACACATACATACACGAGCGCGCGTACACCGCGAAAAAGCTCACATGTGTTTCTTTTCCTTAATTTACCGTCTTCAGTGGCTACCTGAGCTTCATCATTTTTCTCCTGGAGTGCCGATAGTTCTGGTTGGTACTAAATTGGGTAATTACTTCTCTTTACATTCTTCCTTTATTTGTCGCACTCCGTTTTGTTTGCTATTTCCAGGGCGTCATTGTAACATTTCACTTTTTCGGGGTTCCTTGTTCCCTACGCCTTGTAATCATTCTCCTTTTTAGATATATAATTTCTTTTTTGTTTCTCTGCCTCCATTCTAGAAATCCTTTTGCAATATTTTTGGATTGGCAGAATTTGTGAAACAAAGTTCATGAGCATTAGCCCTAGTGTTTGAATTTGATAACGTACGTAACACATAATCACGAAACCATATTTTAACTGTATTTTTTGGTAACTTTAATCCTTGCTCCTCTGCAGTACAGTGATTAAGTTAGCTGTTGTCCACAACTTTTGGCATCGTCACCGTAGATTCCTAGTACGTTTGTAAAATTGAAGCCTGAATGTGGCGAATAATACAAGAAACCTTTCCAACGAACGATCTAGAAAACATTTCCAAGGAGCAACACTCTACAAGAAATTCAATTGGCTCATAAGCAAAGATCTGGCCATTAAAGTTCTAAAAATAATCAAATTTCTTGCATCTCTAACAAACAATACTAATTATCAAAATGTGCAAAATATCTTTCAAGATTGTTAAGAGTGTCAATCTTTCGACTAGGTGCAGCATTTCTTTCTGGCGCTAACATGTTTCACCTCAATGTATGCATATGGCATATACTGATCTATTAGTACACTAAGTTTGCAGTTGTATCAACATTACTTCTGTTTGATTGCTGGAGACTTTTGGCCTGGCATGTACTTTTTAAGAGGAACCTGTCTCTACCATACTATAACCTATAGGGCTTTTCTATTTCTCAGCCCCCCAATTAGTTCTGACTATTTTACTGTAAAGCATTTTTGGAGAAAGGCCAACCTGCATGATGTTTGCAAAGTCATCGAAGCGTGCACGCACAACACCCCCTACCCCAAAAAAAAAAAAAAAGAACATGTAAAATGAGATGGTATTTATGATACGAAGAATTAAAGTCTAAAGTGTGAATCAAAATATGAACTTGTAGATAGGTATTCATCATAGCTATTTTACTAAGCTCGGTATTCATGTTTATAGCTACCATGATATCCAATGTTTGCTTGTTATGCAGTAGCAGTGGTAGAAAACTAAAATGACAAAAGTGATAAAAAGGTTGACAAGTGAAAGTTAACAGGAGATGGGTCCATACACATATAAGTACAACCTAATTATTATCATAATTCTGTGTGTCATGTCAATTTAGCACAATTAATAAAGGTCTAGAGATTACGAACATAGCTACAGACTGAGCCAACAACTGAGTTGGCCCCTAAGGATGAGCAAGCTGGCTTGAATGGGGAATGGCATATATAGCCCATGTTTTAAGACCATCTAAACATTACATTGACAGGGATGTAGAAATAGGTATTCGTATGCTTGTGATGGGTTTAGAATCTTAACAGCCCTAGTGGATCGAATGACTTAAAAAAAAAACGGTTACAGCATTTGTGAGTATCAGAATTATATTTTACTTTGTTCCTAAAACTCTTTCCTCTCATTTATGCAGATTTAGTTAAGTAACTGGTAGCTAATATTAAGCAATTTTGCTTGTGTTTGCAATGTATAACAAAGTTGACAAATGAAGCAATTGTATAATAATTGAAAAGACTGAGGGAATTGCCCTTTCTTTTCCATGTTCATTTGGATGTGCTTCATGGTGGATATGCAGACCATGTTACATGAAATGGTGTCAGGACACTTCACCATGAAAGATATTTCTGAAACATATTAATTTTTTCCAATATTATCAATAATTTAGATTTAACTGATACCTTTCCAGGATAAGCTCAGTTTTGCTTATTGATGTCTGGCTGAGAGTAAATTTGTTGTTTGTAGTGAGTAATCTATCCATGTAGGAAATGCCTTCTTCAGTCAATTAAGAAGCTTTTGTTCAGGGTGTATGGTTGATGCCCCCTCAAACTCAAGTATGGAGAATGTGATAATTGTTGGGAGTTCTTAAGCAATTCCTTTTAGCTCATGGATTTGGGCAAAATCTTGGGGAGGGTGTGTGCTTTCCAAGATCCTACATGGTAGCAAGTTGTCCATGTCCTAGTGTAATCTCTCCTAATATCACAAGTGTTAAGTGGGATTGGCTCATCTGCGTATCAGTAGTTGTCATCATCTACCTATTCATAGGGAGATGTGGCTGGACCCTCAGGCCCAGTTTGCTGCTAATGCCTTGGGGACCATGAGAGGAAAAAGATGGAGATAGATAACTTGTATCTGTATTGATCAAGATTTTTTGCTCACCACAGTTTGCTGCTAAGTGTGGACCTTGCCATGCTTGTTTAGGTTAGCTAGAATATGATTTGACTATCCTATTTCTCAAATGAAGGAAGCAGAAAAATAAACAATGGAAAAAGCTAACAAGGCACAGGAAAAGTGTGCCTAGTCAACGCGGTTTTTAGAGCTGTATGAGGAAGGATGCTAAGCATCTACTAACTGTTCAGCTTGTGCTTATGCATGTACGGAGAAAGCTATTTATGAAGCAAAAAATGGAGGTTTTTCATGTTCTTTGATGAGTCTTTCCTAATATTGCTGTTGTAGGACAGTTAAGCCAACTATATAATGCTTTTCCAGCTTTGGTAGCCTGCCATTAGTTTTCACTTGTTTGATTAGTATTCAATACTTATCATCTCCTGATTTTTTGGATTGATATTCTGAGCTTAGTGTTCAGGCACCTTTCAACCAATCCTGGTTTTTCCCTTCTTAACTTTGTTGTTGATTTATTTTATTGGGGATGCAGATCTTCGTGAAGATAAGCAATATTTGTCTGATCATCCAGGGCTTGTGCCAGTGACGACAACGCAAGTAGGGTTCTTGGTTTCTCAGATACTGCTCAAAATGCCATGAACTTTCCTTTGTGTTTTAAGCATGTAATTTGCTTCACTGTCATGGTTCACATTCATAACAGGGGGAGGAATTACAGAGACAAATTGGTGCGACATATTATATAGAATGCAGCTCAAAAACTCAACAAGTAATTAAACCGTTGATTTTTTTCATGCCAGCACAGTGAAACCTTTGGTATTTCCAGTATAATGCTTTCTTTTGTTACTCTGTAGTTCAAGAACTCAATTGATCAAAATCTTAGTTGCTTGTATTGTTTTTTAAGTTGGTTCTTGCTTGCAGAATGTGAAGGCGGTCTTTGATGCAGCAATCAAGGTGGTAATTCAGCCGCCAAAGCAAAAGGAAAAGAGCAAAAAGCCACGGCATGGGTGTTCAATCTTGTTAGTGCAGTTTATCTGTCTCCTCATTCATTTCACAGATATTCCCTTGCAGTTTATTGTTACATATTTAACAAGTTATATTCATACACATATTGAAATAGAAGGTTACTAGAGCTTAAGCATAGAGCATTGCATGGTAGCATGATCAATTGATCATCTTCTAGGTGATATTTCATGTTCAAGGTGCCTTTCATACAAGTTGGGTTTTTTGTTCTTGGCATGCTTGTGATGCTTCTTCTTTGGCGTGGAAAAAATGGAAAGGTTCTTGTCTTGTAAAACTGGGACTTTAAACTTTGTGGACCATTTAACCATGTTCATTGAGATTTGAAGAGTGCTTTACCTTTTTCTTTCTCAGACCTTAGTGTCCAGATAAGAACTATGACCTCTCTTTCCCACATACACGTATACATTGAGATGTTGATAAATCACCTGTCTTGTTTTTCTTGCTTAGGCTCACATTCAGGTTGGGGGTATGTGCATATATATGTTTTTATATGTACCTCTTCATGCAGGTGTTGAGAGAGAGACTATAGGAAAAACCGGGTCTAAAAATTCATAACAGAAAGATCATCGCTAATGATGACACAAAAAATTGGGTATCTGTTGATTACTCTACTGAACCTAGATGCTACGCTTGGGGTGGTTAGGAAATTTGACAACCAGAAGTGTGATAACCTGCAGACTGATTACCAAGGTTATGCATTTGCCTACACATGATCTTGTAGCTTTTGAAATTTTGTACATACTAATATATGGGAGTATTTATTTTTTAAGTGCACAAAATGCAGCACTGCCTCAGTAAAAAGCCTAAATAAAGGACATGGTGTCAGTAGAACAACTTGTGTGTATGATCTACCTTGGAGAAAATTTTGATGTACTCCATCTTTGTGCGAACTTTTTTTTTTGCTGTTTAAGTCCTTTTTTTAATTAATTGTACAAACTGCAGGAATATTCTCTGGGGAAGGAGTATCAGGTGTTTTGGGTGAATCCTCTTCCAGCGAATGAAAGTATATAACACAGTCTACATATCTGTTGATCTTGCTGTACTGACTAATTTGTGATTGATGTTTGAATTGGTTGGACAGGTCTATGGAAGGATATTAAGGTTACTTCCTGTCTGTTAGCCTTCCCTAACCTGTATCTTAACTATTTACAAGCCCGATGTATACAGTACTTTGTGATTCAATTGTTTGAGCAAGTAGTAATCTTTGATTGCTCTGATGAATTTGCATTCAAGCTAGGGTTCTACCTGACTGTTGTACTTTCTTTCATCGGTTATCATTTCATGGTGGGCATTGATCATGCCAATTGAAAAATACTTGTTGAATAGTTGATGGAGAAAAAGAGGGAAAAATATTATTAGCAGTAATGTGAAGCTCATGTATGAATCGCTAGTCCATGCTAATATTTGATCTTTCATGCATAGCTTGTCCTTGATCTGTATTGAAAAATACAGTTGTATCTTGTTTCGACCAAAGAGCTTCTCTCTCCTCAATTGGCAATAATAGGAGTTCTAACTAGAGATTTTGAAAACCATGGGGATGCTGAACACTAAATGTATTTGCAAGTGCAAATTATTTAGTATCATAGTTCAAAGTGAGCTTGCACTGGATCTAGGTGTGGTTAGACCAAAGCCTGGATAAGTATTGGTTGCTGGCGCTGATTCAGGTCTATTCACAGTAAGGACAGGTCTATCCCTAGTAAAAAGTTACACTAACTGTTATAATCAAACAGAATGGATTGGGGGTAAATGTAGTTATTACCACTTCTGATCATTGGATATTGCCCAAAAAAATTCATATCAAAACTGAATGATTTTGCTTCTTTTTATTTCGAGTGATGAGTTGGGTTCTGCACTTTGGGACTGTATTCCTGCGCAAGGAGGGTCTTCGGTCTGGAGGTTGTCCTTCCAACGTAGAGGAAGGTTATGATCACCTGTAGCTAATGCAGCCTCCAAAGAACAATTCCGTGTCTTACAAGCTGGTGTCTTGATTCTTCAATATACTAAAAGGTTTGGGATAATATTTGAAGGAACATTGCTGCCACTTAGTTGGCTATTAAGGGCCGCCTTGAGCACAGAAACGACGAGATACGGATGGTGAGACGCTTCGCCATGGCGTGAGAAAGAAGGATACCGATGATCTGATCCCCAAGAGCACCTTTCTCGACAATGCGTGCCCATCTTAAGTTTTTACTCATCTCAGTCTAAGAAATTGTCTATAATGATCTCTTAAGGGAGAAGTCTGAGATCCATCTCTGTTTCGACACTCCAGCAATGGCAATTTTATTCAACCCTGGACCAGGAGGAAACCAAGATTAAATATGACTCCATGAATATAGAAGCTCTGAAGAAGAACCCAATGAGCTCTTACATTCACTCCAAGTGTTGCTCATTGAATTAAATACTATATGGGCCAAAAATACTTTCTCTTGGATACCTTTTCTCATATAAAAGCTCTTTTGTTATGAGTGATCATTCTTTGAAGAGGCTGTTTAGCGCCTTCTACAATCAACAAGGTTATGATTTTGTACATGAACTACACAAAGTTACTGCCTTCAATTGGTCTTGTATAGCAACACCATCATGCTAGGGAACCAACAAGCTCTGGAATCAGCACAAGGAAGTTTATGCTTTGAAGCTGCCTAGATCCCAAAGCTCTTGAAAAAAACAGGCCTCTAATCCCATATGGGCTAGAAGCACTCTTTATCTATATTGAATAGATGTTGGGCGTGTTTGAATGGTGGAGCGTGGCCGCCGGGACATAATATTGTATCTTGATTACACTCTCCGCATAATTGAAACACTGACAAGAACATCATTTTCTGAGAGTTCTTCTCACACCCCTGCAGTAAGACAAAAATGCCAGAGAAGAATATCACTGATGATGTAGACGACTATAGGATTTCCTCCACGCTCTTAATCACAAGCGTCTCTAACTTCCTCGTCAGCTATGGGCCTTAATAATTCGACTGATTTCCCCACTCTGACAAGCACGGTAGTTGGCTTGTAGGCAGAGAAAAATCTGAAACACCTTACACTAGAAAATAATATTTCAAATGGAAACAAGTAACAAGTTGCTGATTTCGTTGGAGTTAAGATCTTGAACGCAAGTCCAATAAGCACCTTCCAAACAAATAATACTTTTTTTCTTAAATTTTCGAACGATCAGCTTTTCCTTTTTTTTTCCTAAATAAACAATAACAGGGTAAGTCCAGTTTGAGCCATGGGCCTGCACTTTCCGATCGATCTAACCCTGTACCAGCTGATATTTAAATAAAAATAATAACAAATTGTTATTCTTTTAATTTAATGGTTCAATATATAATTCTGAAGTTGTTTTTCTCAGGAAAATATCGGGAAAAATATTGGAAAATA
The DNA here is from genome assembly GCF_008831285.2 of Nymphaea colorata. Taxonomy (NCBI): domain Eukaryota; kingdom Viridiplantae; phylum Streptophyta; class Magnoliopsida; order Nymphaeales; family Nymphaeaceae; genus Nymphaea; species Nymphaea colorata. Next base: position 18,677,646 of record NC_045140.1, read on the forward strand.
AAAAAGGAAAAATAGATTTGAGCAGAGAATATGAGCAAGAGAGAGGGGAGAAATCCTCAGCTGCCATGGCCGATGGCCTTTGAGAGAGAGAGAGAGAGAGAGAGAGAGAGAAAAGGAGTTTCTAAGGAGCCACAAGGCCATTTGAGGATCTCAAATCCCTTGGATATTAGATATAGGAGCCATGAAACATGGCCTCAGTGTTAGAAAAGGAAAATAACCCTTTGAGCCATGTGTCAAATAGCCGGATGAGTTCACTTGGTCCACGTTCCAAAATTGAATTCAGACTATTCAGGACATAATTAATTTCGAATTCGAAACATTCTCATAATTTTGAATTATAAAAAAAGTTGAACACTATGCTATGATGCGTTAATGAGGTTTATTAATCCTAAGTAGCACAAATCATGCATCTTAGACTCACCCTTGCAATCGATGCCATTATCTATGCAAATGGCTGTATGCTTCAGAATTTCTCTAGTTTATCCCAAATTCAGCTCTTCTTTCTGGCGTGTTTGAATTATGACTGTTCCGGTGAATCTTTTTCACCTTGTACAACTTGCCATTGCGCACACACGAAAGGGACAAGAAATTCAAGGTAAATTTCAACATTTCATAAGGAGATCCGTCAGGCTGTTGACAATGATAGAGTTGATGCTACCACTACCATCAAGGAAATTGATAAAACTGTCTGACATTATCAGCTCCGAGTGTGTAAAAATCCAGATTGTGTGACAACTCTAGTGTATAACGAGCAATTTACAACAAATCAATATGGAACAGCTGCCACATTATTGATTAATGGTTGATGGTGGCCTTCCACGGTGAAAAAAACAAAAAACCTTGTTCCATCATTTTGTTACTTATTCTTACTTTTTAGCAAGATTGACATTTATTTCCTTGGTAATACTGTAGACATTAAAACACATTCAACTAACACATTGTCTTCTAGCTAAGGTGCAGTACTAACAGTTCAAATTTTAAACCTTAAGGGACACTTATATATAAATAAAGAAAACTTAATGTAGTAGTTATCTATAAATAAGGCAACATTTGTGGCTCTACATCAGCCCACACCTGCCTCCCTATTGGGCTTTTACTTCTGCAGCGTCAGGTACAGGAGATTAGTTCAACTATTCTTATTTTTAACATAATTATGTTTTGACTCTGAATTTCTTAACTTCTTGCATCAATGAACAAAAAGTCGGTTTTAACAAGTTTTTATCATACTGTACATGCAATTAAGCTCCACATGCATGACGCATCCAACGAAGTTCTGATTCTCAAGTATGGCGGCCGCCTCTGCCATCTTCTTCACAACGGCAAAATTTAGTGGTCCGGTCGTCCCCTGCTCGTCCGGCGACGTTGGTATTGGGTTTGACGCTTCTCTTGTTGTTGATGCCACCGTTCAAGAGAAGGCGTAGGCTGCGTTCAAGATGCGACATGTTGACAAAAATATGTGGAGGAAACGTAAGCTCTTAACATTGTTATCCTCTTGTTTGAGTAACGTTGTTATTCCCTTGTTCCAGTTTTCTTGTGACATTTTCTTCCAAAAGCTACGCGCTGACCATTGGACCTTCACAAGATTCCTTGGCTTTATTTGTTAATGTGATAAGCCTGGAGTCATTGTATACCTCACGTACTCTACCTTTTCCTTTCGAAGAGAAAAAAGAAAAATGGTATTCCAATCAATAGACAACGTCGTTCCGCTGCGCCCATAGAAGAACATCGATATTCGTAGCTTGGAGAAGGTAGGTCCACAACTTCCGTTCCCATCACCGGAAGTTTTAATATATATGTTTTAAGTCCAATTCTAAAAATTGCGGGTCCGAATTATCCATCTGCCGTCCATTCTTGAACCATGATTGAACTTTTGAAGTTTGAAAGTAACGAGCTTTTGACGTAACTTTGGACTGTAGCTTTTCTAATCTGAAATCAAGAAAAAAAGTTGCATGATTTTACACCGGAACAAAGAAAGAGTCATAAGAATACTGCACGAAATCGTAGTATATATGGAGAAAGACATTCGTGGAATAGCAAAATAGTCATAGTAAAATCTATGGTTCATTTAATTAAGATCTTATATTAAGCTTAATGCACTTAAGGTTCTTATTTTAGGTTTTTTCATTGAGAAGAGATGAGTTTTAAGATTAGATAAGGAGGGTTTGATCTTAAATCTATGGTCCTAAATGCTGAAGATCTCAAATCCAACACTATCAATTACCTCGAAAGAGTGCCACTTACTGTCTTTTGTTATATTTAAAAAATTATTTTCAATTATACATATTATTTTGAAGAAATGTATATATGTATGATAGTAATTTCTGGATCCAGCTGAATGAGTGCATCCAATGTGGTCCAAAGATAGACGTGCACCGCGGGGCTCTAATATGAGAAAGACTCGACTCCTTTTTTCTAAACAAGTCAATGGCCGCCGAGTCGCCGTCCATACACCAACGTCTAACGCATGCTTCAGTTCACATGTCTATGCATAAGTACCACATGTATATATATATATATATGAGCTGCACTGCTCTTGAATCTCATATCATCTGAAATCTCTCTCTCTCTCTCTCTTTCTGTGAATCGATCTGTGTGCGCAGAAAGAAAGTTGGGATGTTGATCTTCAAGGGAGTTATGAAGCCACTGAAGGCTCTCTTCCTTCATTTCATTGAGCCAGATTTCCATGAGGTTGTCTCCAGGATGTCCCTCATTGATAAGCTTCTCTTCTTGGTAAAGATCAACACCTCTCTCTCTCTCTCTCTCTTCTGAACTACTAGCGTGGATGGTTTTATCATTATCAGTAGCTTTTCTTCTCGAATTGAGGTCAATCATTCATATGTTAACTTACTAGGAGGTGTTTGGATGATACCTTTTAAAACCAAATTTTGTAATGAAAGATTGGGTTTTATGAAAACTAAAAGGACTTCAAAACCAGGTTTTTGGAGTGTTCGGATGCCATCAAAACTGAGGTCACCCAAACAAAAAATAAAGTTTATAAAATTCATTAAGAAGCTTTGGTTCTCATAGAACTTAGTTTTTACAAAACTGTGTTAGAAGAGGATGTCATCCAAACACTCCCTAATCTTTTTAATGAGCTTTCAAAAACTGGTTTTTGTATTTTTTGGGAGAGTAAGAGGTTATAAATCCACAAAGTGGAAAAGAAACCGGAAGGCTCCTCTTTTCCCCTTACCTCCGGGATCCTAAACTGCATATTGGCGTCAATAATAACAGCTGATTTTGTTTTTGAGTGATAATACCAAAAAACCTGGCTTTTTGTGAACTTTTTGTTTCTTTGAGAACATACATAACGATAGAGGTAGATCCTCAAGCGGGTTTGTCCAATGGTTGTGATCGTGGCAGGTGGTTCATTTATGTTTCAAATTCTTGTGGTGGCAACTCTTTGTAAGAAAAAAAAAAAAGTGAAGAGGAGACACTGATACGCATATGCAAGTTGAAATACAACGAATAGTCGTCACTCTGAAACACCAAAAACAACCTTGAACCTTGAAAGGATAGCACAGTGGTGGCCAACACTAACTCCATTAACAAACTAGATAGATGATTGCAGTTTAACCCTGATTTACTGATCTTGCTAATGCAGATGGTTCACTCCATAGACAAGATGGGACTGTGGCACCGGCTGCCGGTGATATTAGGGTTGTTCTACCTGGGGATGCGTCGCCGTCTGCACCAGCAATACAACCTTCTGAACGTGGGAGCCACCCCAGTCGGCGTGCGCTTCAACCCCGTCGACTACCCCTACCGGACGGCCGACGGCGAGTTCAACGACCCCTTCCAAAACGAAGCAGGCAGCGAAGGCCAGTTCTTCGGCAGAAACATGCTCCCGCAGGACCAGAAGGACTCGGTAAACTTCATTTTTCATCCCCACATTCTCCGTATGAAAACTCAGACATCTCACGTCTTAATCCAAATCCAATTTTTTAATATGCAAACGAAATTTATGACATGTCGAGAATGAAGGATATTTATTTAACACGGAATCCAAATTCCATCAGATATTTAATTCACATTAAATGCCCAACATGATTGGATGTCATTTCTTAGATTTAGATATGATTTCTGAATAAATGTTTACTTTTTAGTCTACATCCAAATCCCATCCGTTGACCCTTTGACATCGCTCGTGTTGTAGCCACACGTGAGCTCGGTTCTTCACTTAAATGCCCAATATTTGACTGGAAAAATTCTCCCTTCCAGTCCGGTCAAAGATGGGCAGCGGCCCACCCTATAGCCCGAACTCTGAATCTGAGAAAAGTAAAAGGTGAGCAGATATGTTGTTCTAAGTACCAAAAAAGCAGATTTATACCTATGAAATTTAAAATTATTGAGTCGTGAAAATGATCACAAGTTTTAACTCGAAGGGATTTTACTTAATCTGTTTGATTTCTAGCAAATGGATGCTGCTGCAAAGAGCTCGAAATTGCTTTTATTTTATAACTCCAAGGAACTGTGCCCGGGTCGAGAAACTTCGTCACTGGGCCGACGGTATAATTTATCTGCGAAATTGCTTCTATTCAACTGGTGCAGCTTCTACGGCGAATATTGAAAGTTTGTTAGATGAAATTAGGCTGTACAAGAAATGACGTAACGAGAACTATACCTTAATTCGCCGGAAAAGGCAAACCGGACTTGGTATTAATTGTACAATAAAAATATCACGATCTTAAGAGGATATATGTAAGAGAAGTTTGCATTAATGTGCGGATGCAGCTGATGAAGCCGGATCCTGCGGTTGTGGCCACCAAATTGCTTGCCAGGAAGAAGGTGATCGACACGGGAAAGCAATTCAACATCATTGCAGCGTCCTGGATCCAGTTCATGGTACACGACTGGATCGACCATCTTGAAGAAACCAACCAGGTACGTTCTAGTACTACAGCTTTGTTCTTGTTCCGCGTTTGGTAACAAAAACACTCCACTTCTGCATTCATGGAACACTACGTTCCGAAGAACGGAAGCGTTCCTGTTACCAAACACGCCCTACCTACCGTATATGTTGCTCGAAATTAATGAATTTGAACATATGTGCAGATGGAGCTGGGGGCGCCTGCGTCGGTGGCAAGCCAGTGCCCTCTCAAGTCCTTCAGGTTCTACAAGACAAAGGAGGTGCCAACAGGATTTTATGATATCAAAACTGGACACATCAACATACGCACGCCTTGGTGGTACGTACTACATGACCATTAAGAACAGCATGATACAATGGGCAGCGGGAGACCCACATATTTGTGATTCAGGAGCACTAATACAAGAAATTAACTTAGATTTGAGGGGTGTTTATATGCAATAGATTAAGTTATGTTAAGGAATTAATATGTACATAAAAGAAATTATATGGTTCCGTGTGGGCAACTTCCCATACAAGCCCCCACTTAGGGACGATGGGGATGTTTGATTACCTTGGATTGTTGATCTGCAGGTCCCACTCAATGCAAGACTGCCCATTATCTTCCAAATCCATGGATATCGATACAATGAACTAAATTATGTTGCGGAACTCATATGTAAATAAAATAAATTATATGGTTACGTATAGGCAACTTCCTACAAAGCAGCTCCCCCACTGATGATGAGGATGTTTGATTATCTTGGATTTCAGATCCGTGGGTTTGATGTGACTTGAGACCTGGTCGTTGTCTTTCAGGGACAAAAACTAGGCCTTTTAAATATGATATTTAAAACAATTTTTTTGAATCTAACCTTATTTTAAAGATAGGTTGATGCAAAATAAGTTTTAATAATGTTTTTATAGATAAATGGCTTTGGTAGTATCAACATTTTGATAATAGAATAACCAACATTTTTCACAAACACAACTTCAGGCGTGTTTTATATCAAAATAGTTTTTATAAATATAATATGATGTTTCTAATTTATTTAATATCATTTTTTAACAAAATAAATTAAAAGGTTTGGTTTTTATGTTGACCAAAGATTTATATAAAAATACATGTGGTTTGTGTAATCTGGTGGTGATATAATTTCGCGTGATTTAGGGATGGGAGTGCTGTATATGGGAGCACGGCGGCCAAGTTGGCGAAGGTGAGGACGTTTAAGGACGGGAAGCTGAAGGTTCAGGAGGATGGGCTGCTGCTCCACGACGAGCAGGGGATTGCCTTGTCCGGGGACGTGCGGAACAGCTGGGCAGGGGTGTCCGTTCTGCAGGCCCTCTTCATCCTGGAGCACAATGCCGTCTGCGATGCCCTCAAGGTAAGCAGTTCAGGCACGTCAATGGCTTTGGATTTCATGTGATAGCTAATTATTCCTTGGAAGTCCCTTTCATTTTTCAATTTCATTTAATTTTAGTTATGCTTTGCACCACATTAAATGAGCTTCTTCTTGTCAAATTTTGATGATAACCGAGTCACTGTAATTGTTAGCTAGCTATATATTAAATTAACATATAAACGGAATTCTTTTTTTTCTTTTTCGAATTCTAGAAAGAATATCCCCATCTCAACGACGAGGAACTGTATCGACACGCCCGGCTGGTTACTTCAGCAGTGATTGCTAAGGTTCATACGATCGACTGGACTGTGGAATTGCTAAAGACCGACACTATGTACGCTGCCATGCGGACCAACTGGTATGTCATCCCTGTTTCATGCTATGATATATATATATGTGTGTGTGTTGATGGCAAGAATATTTTACTGTTGATACAGTTTAGTGAAGTTGGATACTGTGTTGGATTGATGACTGCAGGTATGGTCTGCTGGGGAAGAAATTCAAGGACACATTTGGCCATTTGGGCAACCCTGAGTTGAGTGGGTTCATTGGCACGTACAAGGCGGAGAATCATGCGGTTCCTTACTCATTGACAGAGGAATTTACTGCGGTTTACAGGATGCATTCCCTTCTCCCTGATTCTCTCCTTGTTAGGAGCATCCACCTACCTGCAGGAAAAGACAAGTCACCTCCAGTACTTGAAGAGTGAGGACCTCTTGCTTTGTTTTTCTTCTTCAACAAAACAATGTATTGTTTCAAGTTTATTTTCTATGATGAGGAATTCGGATCAAGAATCTGAGAAAGGGGAGGATGGTGTTATCCTATTCTTGAATTTGAGGGTTCTCAGATTCTTGATCTAGATTCTGCCAATTTTCATCATTACTAAAGTTATTATATTTGTCCTTCTGTTTCTGCAGGAACTATTTTCTTATTGTTGTTGCTATGTTCATTTCATTATTAATGCGAGGGACTTAAAATTTTCTTTCAATCCATGGGAAAATCACAGGGTTCCAATGGCCGATCTAGTGGGACTGAAAGGAGAGAAGAAGCTCAGTGAGATTGGGTTCACACCACAGTTAGTCTCAATGGGCCACCAAGCCTGTGGTGCACTAGAGCTCTGGAACTACCCCTTGTTTTTAAGGGACCTTATTGCTCAAAATGTTGATGGTTCTGAGAGACCGGATCATGTCGACATGGCGGCACTAGAAGGTACTCACTGCATTCAACAAAAGATGCATATACATATACATCATGTCCATGCATACACTCATATGATTAGATTTCATCATTTACTTTCTGAAAAAAAAATAGCAAAATAAAAAAAATGCTTATTGATTCATATTTACAAGTAGTTCCACTGTTCCGAAGATAATTTCAATAAAGTAAACATGTTTAACTTGATGAATTCAACATGTGTGGCATATAATTAGATTAACTTGTTTGGTTTGTTAACATGGATGCAGTCTATCGGGATAGGGAGAGAGGTGTGGCAAGATACAACCAGTTCCGCAGAAACTTGCTAATGGTTCCAATTAAGAGATGGGAAGACCTTACCGACGACAAGGAGGCCATTAAAGTGCTCCGAGAGGTCTACGACGACGATATAGAGAAGATGGATATCTTGGTTGGCCTCATGGCAGAGAAGAAGATCAAAGGCTTCGCTATCAGCGAAACTGCTTTCTTCATCTTCCTTTTGATGGCATCCAGGTAGATGGATTCATATATGCTTCTCAACGATACGCCTATGTATCTAGTGTTTGTATATGTGGAGGAGAGAGAGAGAGAGAGAGAGAGAGATTTCTCTTCTAGCACCATTTTACTGCATTGTAGCATAGATAGATGTCATCTCTAAAAGGTGAATGCATTAATTTGCAGGCGATTGGAGGCTGACAGATTCTTCACAAGCTACTTCAATGAGGAAACATACACGAAGAAGGGGCTTGAATGGGTGAACACCACGGAGAGCCTCAAGGATGTGATAAAGAGGCATTACCCGAAGATTACAGAAACATGGCTGAACGCCTCTAGTGCCTTCTCTGTATGGGATGCCCCTCCGAATGCTGAGAACCCTGTTCCCCTCTATCTTCGCGTGCCTCACTAGAAGGCTCTTTCTGCATGCATGTGTGTGTGTATGAAAGGAGCACCTATAAGTTTATAGAGGAATGAGTTACTCGTTCTGCAGTTCCAGCGTCATTGTGTTAGGCTTGTGAATTTGTACTTTTTCTGAATGCTTGTAATAATATGTACGTGTGCAAGGTGAGACTGAGGATCTTTTACATAATGTCTTTTAGTTAGAGACGTGCTCAAATACATATAGATTTTCAGCATGTATGTCATTCATTAAAGGATCTGTAAGTTTAAATCCTGTTTCATGTTATTTCAATAAATTGCTCGTTTCACTTATCTGCACCGCTGTGCTTGGTAATGCAGATTTTTTTTTTATATGAGTAAATGAAACCTAATTTCAAAGAGTAAATTAGTAGTACCCAGTATGGGAGGTATCATACCTAATGGGATGAATCAAAAGATAGATGAGAAACTGCATACCACACATCACCTAGATGGTCAATGGAATGCAAAAGCTGTCAGAAGGGGCGAAAAAGGTCCCAAAATTCAGAAATGAAAAGGGCACGTGATTGTAAGAATAAGTGTTGTTAAATATACATTGAACACCATTTTATTTATGAGAGGATAATATCATCTTACTACTGTGGCATCTTACCTACCGAAGCATGCAATATTGATGGCCTTACCTGCCCAACTTCATGAAGGTTGTGTCTACTCACTGTATGAGTATATATCATGTATATGTGACCAGTATATGTGCATTCAATCCCTATATGACATTCATAATTACGGATGGAAGTGGGTCAGATAGGGAAAAAAAATAGACACGGGAGAGCCAGAAACAGATAAATACATCGGGCGCTCCATCTCAAAACATAGTTTCGATTCGCATATCCCATGCCCGATTAAATATGTCAGCACCAAGTTAACAAAATTTTACAAAAAATCTAAGGATATGCTTGCAATCTGCAAGGTTTAGACCATTCAGGTTCCTCTATTTTATTTGTACATTGCTCCTTTCTTTTCCTTCTGCATTGTACGTACCGATTTTAAGGTCCCCCTGTTTTATTTGTACATTGTTCCTTTCTTTTCCTTCTGCACTTTACGTACCATTTTCATGTTTTTCTACATAATTCCTATTAACAGATGGGAGTTATGGTTCATATTTATCAGTTTTCACTTTCAGCTGAAACTAATGTTTGCCACATATTACATGTTTCCTTACAGTAAAATTAGAACTGGTTATGGACTTTACAGGCTAGTGAAGTTTAAAGAGTTTTGCCAACGAGAGGCCAGCCAAGGAGAGTGGGATTTTATGCTGGCATAACCAAAGAAAAACTAAGATGTTTATATAAGAGTACAAGGCGTTAGCTCATGATCTAGAGCTATTCGTTAATCTAGTTCAAGACATGGCTGACTCATGCTTTTGGTAATGCTTAATTACCTTGTTTCCCTTTCTATCTCATGTTTTTTCCTCTATATCGTTCAAGTAAAGCAATGGGTACATATTCTTTGTGGAATGAAACCTCAGTTCCCGAGGATTTTACTTCCCAACAGAGTGGTGATTGAAGATCAGCTCGAGTAAAACATTTTCTAGATTACATGGGCTAGGTCTGTGAATCACTTTCTTGAGGCACCGGAGTCTGATACGGGTGTCTGAACCTGACTAGATGTTGTTTCATATGAAAGATCTGCTGTCAAACACAAACCTGACCAATTGACAGTCCTAGTTCCAATTCACTTTCGGTTAGATCAAGATGGCAACCTAATATAGAATTCACACCTCTCTCTTCACCTTTGAACCAAACTATGTTAATAAGTTGGAGAGAGGAATTGAAAAATGAAAGTGAAATTTTGCCACAACACAGGGAACGGCTTCTTATTAATAATGGGTGGAACAAGCACACTGAAAATCTTCAAATGGATCATCTCAGACTCTCTTCTCTATCACAGTGATATCCAAATAGTCCAAAGACCCAAATCTCACATTGCTGATGAAGATGATAACCAAAAAGCCTGATTACTTCAACTATAGTTATTTAGACTAACAACTCGAAAGGCAAAGTCTGACTAAATTCGTAATCTCATGCAGCAGCAGTCAGGAGATGTTCATCCAGTGCCTTGAGAGTGTTCACTGCAAACTCCTGGATCATGGTAGGCTCCCCAACCTCATCATTGGCTTTCTCATACTCAACATCCCACACTACTTTGCATGCCTTGCCGTCCTCACTGGGGAAGACCTTCACAGTTGGAGTGAAAACCTTGAAGAAGTTCAATATTTCTCCTTCAATGACTGTGTAGCTGACTGTCTTGTTTGCATCATCAGCTACCAACACTTTTTCCTTGCCAAAGGTCACAATTGGGATTCCTGTAAAGCAAAAGCAGAGAATCAGAGACCTAACATGCGCCAGTAGTGGGCCAATTTTTTTTCCCTCTGTACTTCTGCTGATCGATAGTTGCTCAATTGCATCATCCGATTGTCACACTTTCCATAATGGCACTGTCACACGGGTAACGTCAATCTTTTACTTCAGATCATTATTGAATTAAAGATACAAAATGTGTCTTTTTTCTTTCCGATAGAAAAGTACTCTTTTGTAGCTTTATCAAGGAGTATATAGATTCAAAACCATCACATCTTTGCTATTTTCAAGGTTTATACCATATTTGTTATTTTTAATATTTTTCATGTTTTTTCTTTTAAAATTTCATGTATCCGGTTGGTTTGGTTCAAAAAATGATTTATATCTTTTACATACTAGTTATAGTGAAACTAAAAAAAATACCTTTGTTTCAATTTGAGAGAAAAAAGAAAAAATAAATGACAGATCCATCTTCTTAAACCTCATACAGATAAAAAATTTCTGGAACTCCACGAGATCTTTTTTTTCCCCAAAAAATTTGGAAAGGCCAGAACACAGATTTCATACATACAAATATATTAGATCTGGACTTGCGGATAGAAATAAATTTTTAGAAAGATATTGGCTCGACTAAAAGATCACTAGAGAGAGATGGTGCTTGGGACAATTGCTGATGCTTATATTATAATATATTTCTTCAACGAAGTTCCTGTTTCGTTTTTGACAGAGCTTTAGAAGTGCTTATCGTTTCAAAACTAGAGAAAAGGCGTATGGCAAAAATATTTTGTCACATAAATTCTTAAAGAATATGAATTAAAATGACCAAGAGGGACAGATGTTCCAATAAAATATGATATGCAAAGAAAATATTCTTCTCTCGGGAAGCATGATACGATTATAAGTGCTATCCATTAGCCCAACAATTAACGTTTCACATAATCACATTATATTTTTTTGAAAACAAGAACATGCTATTCTTGGAACATGTGTTCTAAAAACGTGTGCTCCAAGAACACACTGATCTTCTAGCTTCTTCAAGCGTACGTGGATCGTGAAATTTCAAGTTAATAGAACAACCTAAGCTTAAACATGGAGCAAATCTAGAGCTGAAAGAGTTTCAGCCTTATTTAACTCATGAATCACATGACCCCAACTTCCACTTGAAATCAAGGGTCACATCTAGCTCATGAGTTGAGAGACAGTGACATTATTTTGGCAAAACCATCAAAAGAGGCTTAAAAGTGAATGTTGGAAGACTTTAGGTCACACTGTTAATTAATGATAGATCACCAGATAGAAGTTTTTTACCTTCACCATATTTGATCTCTCGGATTGTGCCTACCGACTTGCCATCTCCTTCAATGATGGTGATGCTCTTGTACTGATCGGGGAAGATCTTGGGGAAGAGCTCAGTCGACTCAGAGATGGCCTTCCAGAGGTTATCAGCAGAGGACTTGAGCTCGATCTCCGTCTTCAGAGTTGCAACCATCTTGGAAGAAGTAGTGTTGCACGGAAGGAAGAGTTAGACAGGCCGAAGAGAATGGAGGATGAGGTGAAGAAATGGTGAGCAGAGGAATGAATTATATAGGCGTCTTCGTCTAAGCGTGTTTATGACGACGACCCCATTCTCCACCGGTCCCTGCGGGGCCTAACTTATTGACTCCATTAATATGTTACGTCGATATGGATCCTATTTTTTAGGTCACAATAATTAAGTCGTCAGCTGCCGAGCTGCTTCGATCTGAGTATCAATGGCCACAACCAATGGTTTCTGCAAGGTGGATTTGCTGTTGGTGTTTCTTCGTTTTTCTTTTTTCTTCACAAAAGCTAACCATACAGGTGGCTTCAAAGCGTTAAATCTTGAAAATCCAATGTCCGAATCGAATTTATGAGTGAAAATTTAACCTAAAAATTTTACTTATAGCGAGTTTTTACTTTCCATTTCTTGTGGGTGCATTCAACCGTCTCAGCGGTCTAGATAAACAATTTCTCCTACATAAATGTGACAGGTCAAGATTTGATACGTCGACCAACTGACGATTGAGCTGCAAATAGATAAATGTTTGATGGCATGCATGCAAGGAAAAGGTTATCCAGGGTGCACTCATCCTGGTGAACTTTTCCACAGTAAAAAAAAGAAGAAAGGACTCCCCTTTACTTTTTTCATCATAGAAGTATGTATTGATGAGCCTCAAGGGGCCTAACATAGGTGGTGTCACGTACACTAAGTGTTTCGTGTTTGATTTTCATGGGTGCTATTCTGAGGTGCACTCTGTCTAGTTAAACACAACCTTTTGCCCTCAAAGGCAAGGAGAATGATCTTTAGGTCCCATCTGAGCAATCGATAATCTCTTGCTCAACCGAAGGAATGCATTGATGGAGAAGTTTTAGGTAATGCTTCATCCCAGTATTTGAAACTTGAAAGGAAGGTGTACCTTACGGACATTTTTCATATGCAGTGAAGAATGTCACATACATCAAACAAGGGAGAGAGTGGGGGGAGAAAGTTTTGTTGGTTGTTGTGCTAGTTGGTAGGTTGTTAAATGAGAGTTATTATGTGCATCCAACCTTTGGAAAGAAACTCAACTGCATTTTCCTACTCCATCTTATGATATGTGGTATGGTTGAATGAATGACATGGCTCCTTTGTGGGGGGGCATGGGCAAGCATGTGAGGTGTTCATGCTGAAGGGGAGTAATTCACAACATCAAGTACCAAATCTACACCCTTACCATTTTCACCTAGCTGACTCACTAGCCCAGCAATAGCACACAAAATTTACCAACTTTCATGGAAGATGATTTAATACATGAATTATATTTGCCATAGAGAACTAACATTAGAACTGTAGCGATATTAACAAACCTACCAATTATAATAATATGCTGGTCATGTCCCTAGCTCGGGGATAAAAACCTACCAATTATAATAATATGCTGATCTACTTGAGATTAGCTCTGCTGTATCGGCGTGGCCATTCAAGTTGAGGCCAAAAGATTTATTATGTTGACTATATACAGTGCATGCTGGCGATCAGCATAATTTGTATATTTTCTTCATTTCTCAAGCATAGGAGAAAGGTTAGGTCTGGTTGGGTGAAGTAAGTATTTAAGGCATAAGCCTGACTCTTACAGCCAGGCAAGCTCAGACCTGGACCCACCTTGGTCGGACTGAATGAGGCGCATAAGACAACCGCTTGTGAGGTCCCAGAGATGTGATTGCATCTTTTATCAGGGATTTTCTAGATGGAGATTGGATCTGACTTGCAGATCGGTCATCCCCCAGTTGAGTGGAAAACGACAAGATGAAAAATGGATAGGAAGAAGATCATGACCAGTGGAGAAGGCACATGCAGGCTTGTGTATGCAGTTGCCCGCACAAGCCTACATAAATTGCTTGTTCATTATGTTAGTATCTGATAGCCATTTATTTATTTACACATTGATTGTCCCCTTAAAAGTAACAATTTCAAGCATGGGTGCCCTTTAGCCGGATTTTTTTCTTGTCCCCTCTGCTGATAATGACCCACTAAGTTTTAAATTCGTCAACAAGCTTCTTTTTCTCAAATGAATTGGACATGAATAGCAACGAACATTTTTTTTTTTTGGGTCCTCTAGGTGAGAGGGTTGCAATGGTTTAATATGCAACACAAAGTTAAAGCTCTGAGAGGACGTTTGATAAGAAAAATATCGTGTTTTTAGGACCATTTCAAAAAACACAAAGTGATTATGCCAAATAATTGATCATTGCACTTATGAACAATATTTATCATCATGACATGCTTCTTGAAACAAGAAAATTTTGTCATTGGTTCCAAGAACTTAATGTAATTAATTAGGTAGAATCCTGTTGAACTTTAAAAAGTTTCAATGCACAACAAAAGTTGGTACTAGTTAACAACCTATGTTAACTGCCCCCGAGAGGGTTGGCACATTCGGGCCCGGCCGGGCCAGCCCGATACCCGGCCCGTTAACAATCGGGTCAGGCCGGGCATATAGTTAATCGGGCCTCGGGCTTGATTTTATGCCCAAGGCTCGGCCCGGCCCGATTATTAACGGGCCGGCTGGGCTGGCCGAGCTTCTCTTACATGGTGATATTTCCTGTGAGCAACCTGAGTCCTATTGCATTCGAAGTTCTAACCTGTTACATAGACACAAATGCAGGTAAGACGTGGATAAATATTCTTCATACAGCTTTTGTGAATAGACTGCCTTATTAAATTAGGGAGACAACTAACATCCACAAAATAATTAGAATGCCATATTGATTCATTGAACATCTTGCGTGCAAAAAAATTGTTCAACAACCAAAAATGATGTTATGAAGGCGAATAAGAAGGAAAATCATTTGCCATCACCATCCAGAAAGCAAAACCCTGACTAATTCAATGCTCTAATTATTCGACCATTTCTAGTTTTTGCACTCAACAAAAATAGAGACAATCGTAAATATTCGAACAGGAAATCAGGTTCAGGAAATGAAGAAGCATAATAAGAGAGAATTGGGAGAGAAACGTTTCCTCTCCTGGAGGATGAGAGGCAGCCGATCGGCGACAGGACGACAAAGGAAACAACCAAATAGCCGATGGGCGACGGCCGACGAGGAGGACCAGGGGAAGCGGTCGATGGGCGATGGAGAGGATTGGAGGAGGCAGTCTCACTGGTCTTGCTTGTAGAGCCACAGAGGAGTGGAGGACTAGAGTAGAATGACATACAAGAGAATGAAAGTATCGAGTATGAAATGAAAACCCTGACCCAAGCTTATTTTAAAAAAAATAAATTATTTTTTTTAAATTATTGTCGGGCTTCTCTGGCCCCCAACGAACACAATCGAGGGCCCAAGTCTGACCTGTTAATTATCGGGCCAGGCCGAGCCAGTTTAGCAGTTTTTCAAGGCCGGCCCGGTGCCCAGGCTAAGGTGTGGGTGGGGGCTCGTAGGTAATCAGTTTTTGTTTCGTATTTTTGAGGCATCAATTCTCAGTGCTGCCAAAAAGTGTGGAGGAGAAAGGGAGAGGAGAGAGACACTGACTACAAGTGAAAGGATGATGGAAGCAATACTAAAGCAAGGTGGGTACGAGGGTTTGAGTTCATGGAAGCTTCTGCTCGTTTCTTAGGTTGAGAAAAACATGGATTTTAAATCTCTATTGTATAAACTCCTCAATATAAAAAAATCTATGCTCCAAGTGGCATATCACATCTGGCTGGTTTTTTGGGTGCTATGCTTCTATAACATATGGGGTGAAAGATGATACCAACATGAAGTATAACACATCTTCATCAGACATCTATGCAGCCTTGACTACTAGAGAAAGGAAAGTCTGGTTTCAACCGGTGAGTCGTTGGCCTCTTGCTGGCATGAAATATCCAGAAATTTAGATCCCACTATCTCAAATCACCTTGGATTTTTTAACCGTAAGTAAATAAACTCTCCACAAAAGAAACATTTGCACGTGTACATATATATCTAGACAAATGCCAAGAAAAGCATGGTGTGGCTCAACCTTTTTTATCCAATTCACGCCTACCAAAAGTTCTACTCAACCACAACCTTCTCAAAAAATTCATTGGGATGAGAAAAACAAGTGGAGGCCTTGTCTTGTTTTCCAAATGATCAACAAAGAGCCTTTTCTTTCTAATTATGAAAGTCAATAGACAAATGGAGTGATATGTCTATAAAAAGATAAATTTTATGGCCCAACTTCTTGGTTTTGCTAATTTATATATGATTACTTTATAATTTACAAATTGGCTTCGATATCCTTATGAAAGAAGAGTTCATTCAATTTAAATGAGCTTCAAGTGCGCGTAATTGGCTGATCGATCACCATCTAAAGTTTTCCATTGTCGAGACTGACAAATTGTGAAGTGCATCTCGAGATAAAACCATAAGTTTGGCCTCTAGATTGCCAAGTTCTCAAGTTTTACTTTTGAAAGAGTCGCAACCGTGGATCTATTGTGATCTGATGGTTTGATTCCAATCAAATTGTTTCACACCATATCTTGACTTTCAGGGAAATTTTTTCTATGTACTCCTGTTTTTTCGAGAACTTAATAAAGCAGAAACTAAGCTGAACCCCGTTCACACAATGTCAACTATAGCTTAGTTTTCAATGTCGTTTTCCCTTCCGATCTTCCTTGAAAGAAAACAATCTTCTCAATAATATCGTCATCATATTGAACAGCTCCTTTTTTGAGATAATTTGTATTGCACTGCATCCTTGTTTTTAATTGTTCAGGACAATGTACGCTATCTGACTCAGCTCTTTCGATCCAGCCTAATTGATAGTTGTAATCATTCGTTAACATAGTATTATCATTGTATTGTTAAAAACTCATACGGTTATTTCAATCAGTCTTCATCATAAAATTTAAGTCGAAGTCAAATTTAATTTGCCAAGATTTTGCTCAAATCTTCTTTTTAACTTATGCAGAACTATTAAGTTTAAAGGTGGGCATTCAAGACCCTTTTCGCTTTATAATGTGGTAATGTGGCAACTCAAGTTAACTGATAGCCAAAAATAAAAAAAAGATGTGATTTCTTGATTTTGCAACTTATAATGGTTGAAAGCCGGGACCTTAAAAATAAAAGCTTTCTTCATTTTAGGTGTAATTAAATTTGCAAAAAAATAGAAGGATTCTTCTTCCTCAAGTATACTGTGTCCGCTGCTTCTTTTGAATAATATAACCAGAAATGACAAAGCATGGAAAATCATCTTAATGAAAAGTTAAGGTACACAGAGAGAACCAAGCAGAGCTGTGAACCTGCTTGACTTGGTCATGAACCGATCAGTCTGCTCCCCTAAGGGGGCGATTATAATAATATATATAATATTAAAAGTAAATTATCGAGTTGAGTTGGATCGTCTGGTTTGTAGCAGCTTGAAACATACACCCAAGTCGCCCTCGTCTGTTCACGAAAGGAGAGTCGTGGAATGTTTTTTTGAAAAAGTTACGCACCGTCTGAAATATTCTGCAAAAATTAGTGGCTCAATGTGAAAATTTCCTGGAAACATCGCCGAGTTTCTCTCTCGAAATCTTCCTTCCTCTCACGGAGAAACGCAGAGGAAGAGGGGATTCCTCGTTGTCTCTGCGTGCTTCCTCCATTTCTAGACGAAGACAGGAGAGTGAAAACCGGCATTCTTAATATCTCTTGACTGGTTTCAAGTGTCTCCTTGAAACTGTAACCTTCTTTCCTTTTTCTCCGCATATAAAACGGCTCAAAATTGAAGGTGGTAGATTCTTTTATCCCAGAATTCGTCGGCGAGAAAATTATACCTTCCTTTTGCTGGGGATTCTTGTTAGTTCCATCATTTTCTCTTTATTTCTGCGGATTTCCTGTTTTCCTATCACTTCGAGGTTTTTTAGCTTTTGTCGTGTCGATGGAGTGATGGTCTTCGGCGAGTCTTAATAAAAAAGGAACCGGTTCAAATTGGGTATCGCGCAATTTTTGTTCGGAAGGGAAACGTTTCATTGGGAAAGAGATGAAGAAGGCTGGTAGGAAGAGGAATAGAAAGATGAAAGAAACCCAAGCCAGCGTTCCTGATCCCGTTATGGAAGATCTCTCCCTGGCGAGCCCTGAGGTCCTCGATGACAATAGTCCGGAGGGCCGCAAACGCGGCCGGGCGAGGAAAAACTCGTCTATTGGTGCTCAAGGTAGTCCAACTGGGCACTCGATGGAGCTTATTGCTCGGGAGCCGGTGTTGCCGGAAATCGAGAACGCGACTTCCGATAGAGTTCTTGGTTCACCGATTAGGATGGTCACAAGAGTGGTCGAAGATAATGACGGGGAATTATCGAGGGTTGCTGCTGGTAATGTTGGTGAAGTGAAGAAGGAGAGCGTGATCAAGGTTGTACCGTCAATGGACGCTGTGGTTAAGGTGTTCTGCGTCCATACCGATCCGAATTTCTCATTGCCCTGGCAAAGAAAGCGGCAATATAGCTCCAGCAGCAGCGGATTCATCCTTGGTGGCCGGAGAGTTCTTACTAATGCGCATTCTGTTGAGCACCATACCCAGGTGAAACTTAAGAAGCGTGGGTCTGACACCAAGTACTTGGCAACAGTTCTAGCTATTGGGACTGAATGTGATATTGGTAAAAATTCTACTTCTTTGATTTTATTCATTACATTTTTACCGCTTTCATTACTCATTATTTCGTTCGTATCATTCTTCTTCTCTCATGTGCACAAATAAAAGGTCAAGCATTCCATCCTTATTGCTATTACTAAGTTATTACGTAGATGAGTGATAGTGAAGTTATTCATACTATACGTTGCAGCAATGCTAACCGTGGATGATGATGAGTTCTGGGATGGAGTTTCACCAGTGGAGTTTGGTTGCCTGCCATCCCTGCAAGATGCTGTAACAGTAGTTGGTTACCCTATTGGAGGCGACACAATTTCCGTGACAAGTGGGGTTGTCTCACGAATAGAGATCTTGTCTTACGTGCATGGGTCCACAGAGCTGTTGGGATTGCAGGTTTGTTTGTTATTGTGTGCTATTCTTTCTTCAGATTTTCTTCCATCTTAAATGGGATTTTCAGTTCTTTAAAGTTCGGAACTTGCTGAACATTGCTGTGGATGTAATCTATGCATTGGTCAACCTCCATTTTAAGGATAACTTAGTGGAAATGTTAAAAAAAGGGAGAGAAGATAAATGCAGTTTTTCTTTTTTCCATTTTTCTGTTGTGGGTATCTCCATATGTAGTTGGTGGAGTGAGAAGGTGTGGCACAATCACGTCTGCTAATTTACGCTATTCCTGACAGATTGATGCTGCCATCAACTCTGGTAACTCTGGTGGTCCTGCCTTTAATAATAAGGGCCAGTGTGTTGGAATTGCGTTTCAGTCTCTCAAACATGAAGATGTAGAAAACATTGGATATGTCATTCCAACTCCCGTCATTTTGCACTTCATAAAAGATTACGAACAATCAAAGGAATATACAGGTAACCTGATAATGCTTGTTATGGCATGAATCTGTCTGATGGTTCATAGGGTTCTAGTCTACCTATTTTGCTTCCATATGATTGATTTGTATCAGTATATTTTACCTTATATAATATGTGAAATAACTGTTGTTTATTTTCCTCAAAGACATTTAGATCTCTCATATTAGGATTTTGTTCTTATGTTGGCAATGTGGGTATTGCATGAAAGGTTTCCCAATCCTTGGGGTTGAGTGGCAAAAGATGGAGAATCCCGATCTCCGAAAAGCTATGGGGATGACACCAACCCAGAAAGGAGTTCGTGTAAGAAGGGTAGAACCTACTGCTCCAGCTTCTAGGTTTTTGAGACCCTCAGATATCATTCTCACCTTTGATGGGATTGATATTGCCAATGATGGGACTGGTAAGCATGTTAAGTATCTCATTTTTTTTTTCTTTTTTTTTTTTCCTTTCAGATACATGTGCTGTCACACTATTGCTTAGCATGTCACTGCACTCTTTGGGTTGATTGCTTGCTTTTCTAGCATTTCTGTGTCATAATTTTTTGATCATGCTCATCCAATCATGCCAAACATCACTTGTACCATGTTTTGTAGTTGCCAATTTTTGTCATTAAGTTTCTTGAAATAAATAACTATTAAGCTATGTCACATGGATGTGGGGTGCGGGTGCGGATGCAGGTGCCAGTATGGCACATCCCAAAAAAATTGGGTGCGTGGGTGTGGCGAGGGTATATATATTATAAAAATATGTGTATTCATAGTATATATATAATTATATGGTTGTTTCTTAGCTTAATCTGTCCTTTTTTTTTACTTTTATTACTGTAAATAAAAAAGAGATGGAGAGAGAGAAGAAAAAGAAAAAAAAATTTTTTGAAAGGGGATAGAATAGGGTGCGGTTGGGGTGCAAGTTGGAGCCACACCTGCGTCATGTCATCATGGGTGCTGCCCCCTTTTGAGTCTGTGTGACTTAAGTATTAAGTATTTTAGATTTTGGTTTACAGTAATTAGAAAGTGCTAAGTCATTGAACAATTCATGTATTTCTTTCTCCACTCTTTCTTTCTTATCCAAAGCTTATGAAGTTATAATAAAGGATTAACATGTCTTTGGATCACAACTTTAGCTCTTTTGATAGACATGAACGAATCATAAAAGTTAGAGCCAGTGAGAACCAATAAATGGTGCCTGATGGACTTTTTCGTAGGGTTTTTCTTGAGATTGATGTGATCTTTGAGATCTGGATATCAGAAGATACTGAACATATGCTGCTCATCAACTGAAAACTTCTTTGGGTCCCAAGTTCCTTGAGATCTTTAGGAATTTTGACATCATTTTCATGCAAAAGCTAAACATGTTTCTTATTCTTGATGTCTATATGAGCTTTTGTGCATGTGACCTTTCTGAAAAGTTGGGTATTTTCTGCTTATAAATGTGGATAAACAATTGGTGTCAGCACTTTGATTAAATTATATTCTGTATCCTTGTTTATACTTGTGTGAGTGTGGGACTCAGTTTTTCATCTGTGTATTATTACAGCAACATGTTAGATGTATTTTATCTGCTTCAAGGAAACCAAGTAATTACCTTATATTAAGGTTCACCTTTTAGACACTTCCTCAACATGCACATTATTAAAGTAATATAAAAGGGTATATTTTCTATTTCTGCAACTATATGAAATTCTGCTATACACTGCGGGAGTACCTAGAGGAGACACTTTGAAGTTTGAACTTCTTTTATTCTAAAATAAATAGTCTTATTTTGGTTATAAGCAATAATAGGTGCACACAAAAATGAATGTCGAGATTGCTGTTTAATTTTTTCTTACGGTGCTTTGTATTTCCTTATATATTCTTGTTCATATAGTGTTCTAATTTATCTCAATTATGTCAGTTCCTTTTAGGCATGGGGAGCGGATTGGCTTTAGTTACCTTGTTTCTCAAAAATATACTGGAGAAAGTGCGATCGTAAAAGTTCTTCGTGAATCCCAGATCCTTGAATTCAATGTAGAGGTTGCAACACATAAACGCCTTGTTCCTGCCCATATCAAGGGGAAGCCTCCATCGTATTACATAATTGCTGGATTTGTGTTTTCAGCAATTTCTGTTCCTTACCTCCGTTCTGAGGTGCACAATCCTACATTTACTACTATAGTATACACTTTTGTGGTCAAATAATAAAGTGACTGCCTCTCTGTCTCTTTTCCTTCACAATTTATGGTTGATATCCAAGTTTATTGGAAATTGGAGTAGAAAAATATGTACAGTTTGGTGTTTTTACTTGCATTTTTGTTGTGTGAAACTGTTAGGTTCAAGTGGGTTGGGCCATCCTGTTCAGAAATTGGAACCTAGCCAATTCGAGCAGACTTCACAGACCTGATTCTAAAAGAACCACAGGTTAGCATAGTGTCCGAAAGGTTTAAGAAGATGGTTGGTTCTTTGGCATGAAAATTTAACATTTTATCCATTTATACCAAACAGCTTCTGTGGCTGATCCTATCAATTACTTATGATATGCAGATGAATTAATTCATCTCTGAAAAGACTTCGCACATGAATCTGATGTTATTCAGAAAGTTCAAGTTCAAACAGATAAAATATCCAAATTACTTGTCGGTTTAAGCTGCATAGTACATTTATTATCTGATTAATCCATGCAATGAGGAGCATGTCATTTGTTTTCTCATTAGTGCTGAAGTAATGCTACTCTAGTCTAGTTCAGCCCCCTTAACTTGGTAGGGCCTCAAATATATAAGGTAAGTTTAACCTGAAATATATGTAGATTTAATAGTTGGAATAATCTCTAACCATTACATATATGAACTGATTTACATCCAAATGTAAACCTGAGCCAACCGATCCTCAAAGGATTGAGATCATATCTCTCCAACTGTGATCCATATTCAAGCTTTATGACCTTTTAGACTGAAAATTAAGTTTTGTGTCAGTTCTGCTTTGAGCTTATGTTTGATAGAGCTGAACACAAACCCAACTGCAAATGACCTTGTTGCACTGTAGAAACTAGTAGTTTTTGTTGTCATATAAAGCACTAATTTTAGACTTTCATTCACTTTTCTGAAAAACCAGAAAGGTACTTCACATTAAGCCTCTTTTTGGGCTTCATAAAAGAAAGTTCAAGAACTATGTATTTAGAAATAGTTTTTCGTTTAACTGCAAAGCATATCAATGCTATGGAAGTTCATCTCTGCGTGTTGGCATGGTTTTGCTACCGCCCACCCAGTTTACTTGTTTTATCATGAACCATAATCCATGCTTTGTCTTGCATAAAACAGTTGAAAGGAATATGTATAACTTTTTGGTTTTCATCTGTTGTTGCAGTATGGGAAGGATTATGACTATGATTCCCCAGTCAAACTGCTTCATAAATTGCTTCATTCTATGGCACAGACAGAAGATGAGCAACTAGTTGTTGTCTCCCAGGTTGGGGTCATATTTTTTAATGTCAATAGGAGTAGAATCATGACTTTGTCTTCCACTGCTTGCTTTTAGCTTCATTCGTCCTATGACATCAAAGTGTTGTCTTGTTTGATCCTGCAAAATTTTAGGTGCTCGTGTCAGATATCAACATTGGATACGAAGACATAGTTAATACTCAGGTAGGACTAGATCCTTGGTGTAGCTCCTGGTTGGTCACATGTGGGAGCTTCATTATGAATTTCTCTGAACCTTTTCTGAAATTGGAATGAACTACTGTAGGTTCTTGCATTCAATAATGAACCAATAAAAAATTTAAAGCAGCTGGCCGCAATGGTTGAAAACTATGATGGTGAATTTTTGCAGTTTAATCTAGAATACCAGCAGGTTTCTCTCTCTCTCTCTCTCTCTCTCTCTCTTTTCTCTCTCACTCTCTTTCTCACATATGTATTCTGGGGTCTCTCGCAGATGGTTGTTTTAGAGACTAAGAAGGCAAAGGCAGCAACTCTTGATATTCTCACAACACATTGTATTCCATCTGCAATGTCGGAAGATCTTAGGACATGAAAGCTGGCAAATATTCATTTCGAGGATTTCTGGCACTGAATGTGCATTGGTCTCTGATGGATCACCTTTGATCCTTGCTGCAGCTTGAATTTATCAATTCAGATTCTTCTACCGCTTAATATGTCCCTGCTTGATGCATGAATATTGGAGAGAATAAGTGGCCCAATAATTTTTTTTCAGGTTTTTATGGCATGCGAATTATTGGATTTAATCATTTATCTTGCTGCAATCTTCATCTGCTCAGATTCGCTTCTTGCGTCCAAGGACCTCATAGAGAATTTTCGTATGTGCTGGGAAAACTTTGTTATAGTAAATGGATATATGAAAATTGAGTAAAGCCATCTTTCGTTGGCGCTTTAAGGCTGGTTTTCTTTTTGTAGAGTAGCTAGGAATCCGTTTGGCTAGATGTGGAATTTTACGGTCTCTTTGATACGATACCCATCTCATGAGCAAATTATGCACCAGAATCTTGCTGTGCAAGTCTGTGGGCCAAAACTTGTCAATCCTGCAGCCAATTATGGAAAAGTGTTGCAATTGTAAATCCTGCAACCGATTTTCTGACAGAAAAACTGCTGAGAATATATCTTGGTGGGATTGCAACCGATTTTCTGACAGAAAAACTGCTGAGAATATATCTTGGTGGGATAATGGGGTTGCAATTGTAAATCCTGCAACCGATTTTCTGACAGAAAAACTGCTGAGAATATATCTTGGTGGGATAATGGGGTTTGCGTGCGATGACATAAGTCTTAGCTGTTGATGAAAATATCATGTACTTGGGAGAGTTTCAAAGATTGATATGACCCCGATACATTTGAAGCGATTTTTAAATAACATCTATTTCTTGAGGAGTGTTCCACGATTTTTATTGACTTGTTTCGATTTAGAAGATTATTAACCTGTGTATGGCTTTAACTTGTCTTAAACGTCACCATATGATATATTTTTCTGTCTTTTGTTTATTTTCCAAGTTTAAATCTGCAAATATATTCCCCAGGAATTTCATTCACAGCTACTGCTGTTTAAGGATGTAGTAGCTTTTGTGTTCCTTGGAAGAGAATAATCAAATAAGGATTATTATTGGTCTCAGATTGACATTCCTTTTCATAAAAAGTGATGTTCATCTTCATGTCGCAACCTCTATCCTGGCCTTGCCCCAAGAACAATTATACATAAAACTGAGAGCAGTATACTTTATCTATGCTAAACAGGGCGTTAGGTAGCATTAGTAGCTGATGAAAACTTGATGGATTATCTTGTTGAAAATTTATGATAAATTCTTCCACTTCACGTATCCTGTAGCTTTTCATAGTTGATGCACTCGTGGATCTGGCAAGCGCTTTCTGTTTACATAGACATCTATCTCGTACTCCAATAGTAGTTCCATCTTTGAGCAGTGGTGTGGTGTGCTATCGTCCTGATGGACGTCCTTTCTCCTTGACCTCTCCCTCTCCCCAAAGAAAGGAGTAAAATTCAGTAGCAAATGATGACCGCCCCAACCAAACTACCGAAAAGTGAAAATTATTGGAAAACATCATCAAAGGAATAGATCAAATGCCCTATTACGTTTTAGGAAGGTGTGAGAAGCTTTCAAAGTAATTCTTGTTTGAAAAGCACAATAGGTCTTCCTATGAGGCTGCCAAAGTTCCCCACTTCAACTCAATGCACTGGGTAACTCAAAGGAAAAATATGCTTTCAAATTAAGAAAAAAAATGAGAGAGAAAACGTTGCCAACTATGGCCTGCATTTCAGAGACTCCAAATTTTTTGCTATGTTTTAATTTTTTTTGTTTCAAAAGAATTTGGCACATGCACCATCTGCAAAATTTATAAGGCACGAAAGCAACTACAAATAATTTTATAAAATCCAAAACCAATAAGGCATTTCATTAATTGCCATCATCATAGAAATGTGATGTAAAAATAACTTTTCTGCAAGCATTACGTTTTTCTGAGCATCATTTAGGATGTAGAAGATTTTGCCAGCATTTGAGAATTCGCCGGCTGCTTGAGCCTGTTGGTTTTGAAGAGGTGGCAAAGGTTGTTTCTAAAGCAGACAAACTTAGCACACAGAGGCCTGATGGGTTTCTGGCTGGCTTTTTCCAGGATCACTGGAAAGTTGTAGGCCCTGACCTATATTTAGGAGTTTTTATACTCTTGACTTCGTTCTGTTGCCTGAACTGAATATATTTCTTTAAGACTATTGGTATAGAGGCCTTGTTTGATAATAAGCCTGTTAAGAGTTTACAGTTGAAAGATTCTTGGGACAAAATAAGAAGAGCAGTTCAGTTAGAAAAATGGCGCGCATGGATTTGGTTAAAGAGCAGAGGGAAAGGAGAACCAGATCATTTTTACCTATCGAGTTGCAAAAAATATATGGAAAAATGTGAGATCAAAGTTTTGGGAAAGGAAATATGGTGGACATTGTATTTGAGTTACAGAGACGGTTCCATTGCACATTTAATTGTAGAAAAATCACTATTTTTCAGAAACATGTTTTCTGTTAAATAAATGTTCATAATCTTGTTCATCTATTGTTTTAAATTATTTGTTAAACAAAAAGTTAATTAGTTTCGATTTTATCCTTGGCTTAAGTAGTAAAATATACCCCTTCCACTTTCTCACAGAAAAGAAAGATGCCGAATATTATGTGTCCCCTCTCTCTCTCTCTCTCTCTCTCTCTATATATATATATATATATATATATATATATATATATATATATATATATATATATATATATATATATATATATTTGTTGATTCGATATACATCAGTTTTTCACTCTAATTTTTTAAAACTTGTAAGTAGGATCCGACATCAGTTTTCTAAATCAAATATCAAGGATCGTTAAGCTTCAAGGGGCTTAGCATATTTGGTTGGGCTGTTCAGTAGGTGAGACGTCAGATGGGTGTTAAGTTCTTGTACTATAACAAGTTGGCATCAATGTATTAATTGGGATGAAGCATAAGCACATCTCTAGGTATCCAAGCAAGCGATTTCGAGGCAGTGAAATCCTTCTCTTGTTCATCTGATTTAAGGATTGCTAAATTACCTTGAAAATTATAAGGGGGTGTTTGGATGATACCATAAAATCAAATCATGTTTCTGGAAGCAAAACCTTTAAAAGCTATATTTTTTAAGTGTTTGGGTACCATCAAAAGAGAGCCCAAGGAAAACCAAATTTGACAAAACCTGATTTTGTAAAAGGAAATGAAAACCTTACTTACCTCTAGCTATTCATAAAAATCCAAATTTTTGAGTTATCACCTAAACAACTAAACCAACAAATAAACCAAATTTTTAAAACACAATAAAAAATATAATTTTCATAAAACCAAGTTTTCGTGCTGCTGGATTAGAAGGAATGTCAACGAAGTTTTTCTTTTATGTTTACTAGAAGCTCGATATATCATATTAGCGAAAGCGATTCATAAAAAAGTCCGACTGCTTGAACCGGAGCCGGTCCCTGGCCTCTTGAGATCGTTCGAGATCGTTCCCGCGCTATCTGCATGTATCAGGGAGTCAGGAGTGCCACCTAGAGGGGGTGAAAGTCCGACTGCTTGGTTCCGCGATTTTGAGTACTGAGAGAGGAGCACAAAACGAAGGGCGATAACACGAGGTAAGATGGGGTCGACTGAATCTGGGGCACCCCAGTTGGAGGATCTACTTGATCGCAAGAAGCCCGTCAAAAACCCATTGGTCCCAATTGGTAGTGTCCCTTTTCTCCATTTCACCTTTGTTTTCTCTTTCTCGTCTCCGGAGATTCTTGTTGCATTGACTCTGCAATGTCTGTTCGGTTTCTTTTGTGGTTCTCCACGGAACTACATGTTTTAGTTTTGTTGGGTTTGGTTCCTTAGTTCACTCTATTTTCTTGTTTTTGTGAGGATTATTGAAAGCTTCATTGTAGATTAAGTTCAGCGTTTGTGGTTTTCTTTTGAGGGGTTTTCCCCCCCTTTTTTCTTTTTTTGAGGGGGGTTGTGAAGACGGTGTTCCATGGTTCGTGTTTCCAAAGGGCAACTTTGGCGATTCATGGTAGCGAATCGACTTGATTGGATTGGTTGCCTGGTTGTTTGGTTGATTGTGCTGGATTGAGCTCATTTTCTTCTCTTACTTTGTTTTTTTTTTTTTTTTTTTCTTTTCCCAAGTTCCGGTAGAAGGAGAAGAAAATTTGGTTTGTTAGCTTAGCATGTGGACATTAAGCTGGCATATAGGCAGGTTCCATTCAAAAAGGAGAAGAAGAAAGTTCGCAGTTTCATCCAAGATTGTTTTGTATTTAAAGTGCAGATGAGGCGCATATTTAAAAACCATAATCAAGGGAATATCAAATATTTTGTTAAACGAAAACTCGTTTAGAAGTTGATGAAGCGCACCCTTCACTTCAGTGCCTTGAAGTAGAGAAGGTGCACTTCGCCCTGATGCGTGCGCTTTGAAGAAGTGTACACTTCTTACAACACCATTTCAAGGAGAAAGCCATACATATAAAAAATTTATTTGTTTTGACGTCATTTTACTGAGAATAATTTATATGGCCACTTTTTATTATCTCTAATGAAAGTTTGCATGTTCCCATGTTGTAGTTAGCATTTACTTGTCAACTCATGCTTCTTCATAAAAAATGATTTTTTCTCCTATTATTTTCCTATTTTCTTCTTATTATTTTGTATAAATTTTTTGTGATATTTTAATATTGAAAATGAAAATTTTGATGTTACATTATCAAACTCTGGATCTGAATCATCTCAGCATGGGTTAGTTTATGCATTTTACAACGTTGAGACATGGAGAATTGTAGATAGAAGAGCTTCTGAGATTACAGGAACCCAAATGACTTGAGTTTTCTCATTGATTTCTGAATTGGGCATGTAGATACTGGAATTAACAAATTCTACCATTAATCCTGCTGCATATCTTCTTTTTTAATGAGCAGCATGCCTTTGCATGTTTGTACTTTGTAGATTCTTGTTCTCTTCAATGCATTTCCACATACATGGAGGAACCCCTACCAGACATGAAGTTTCTTAGAACGATGATAGGAAAGGAGGAATGAGCCTTGCAAGTTAAACAAATACTTTGAAGTAGGTTATGAGAGATAGATCAGTGATGTTTTGTTTATAGTTTTCGAAGCTCATCTTGGTCTTCAAAATAACATATTGAGTTTCTTTCTTGTATTTTTCAATTAAGGTGGTCTCAGAGAAGGCATGTACAAATAATGTACTTTCATTATCAGCCAAAAGATGGTCCGTTCATTGTTATGATCCTGCATTTCCAACATGTCTGCTTTGATGAAATATATTCTTCTTGAAGTCCTTCAGTTTGAAAAATGATGGTTTATCTCCTTGAAGTCTTCAAAATAACATAGTGGGCTTCTTTCTTGAATTTTTCAATTAAGGTGGTCTCAGAGAAGGCATGTACAAATAATGTACTTTCATTATCAGCCTAAAGATGGTCCGTTCTTGTTATGATCCCTGCATTTCCAACATGTCTGCAGCTCTTTGATGAAATATAATTTGAAAAATGATGGTGTATCTTCTTGAAACCTGAGGGAAAATATATCTAGATGCATGCATTTTTCTTTCTTGTATTTGTTATATATGGGCCTTCTGACGTTGCTTGAGACACAGGAACTTGTTACTGAACCATCCTTGTGATTGGAAATGTTTTCCCACACTATATGGTGAGTAGTTGCATTATCATCTGGCAGTCTCAGTGACGTCTCACTTGATTCAGCTTTCATCCACCCTAAATCATCAATAGAAGCTCCTACAAACATAACAACAATAGCATCCACTACATAAAGAGGATAAGAGGCTACAAAATTAAGAATAATGTTATGACTGCTCTTGAAACTGTCATCTGAAAGACTTATCATTAGCTGTCAGTGCGTGAACTTTCTGATCTTATTATGGTGAGCTTCTGGCTTTAATATGTGGACTTCATGAGTTCCATGATTGATGCATTCAGTTTGCTGGCACAATCTAATACAAGCAAATGAAGGTCGAAGTTTTCTATCCATATTCAATTTCTGTTCCTTGTTCTTAGACTTGCTATTAAGCCGATTTTGTTTTGTTGGGAGCTAAAGAATGTGATTGCATTGAAGTTATTCCTCAGTAACAAATCACTAAAAGTTATAATAGAAGGAACTTTCTTTCTTATTTATATCTTTACTTTTGCAGGTGCACTTATAACTGCTGGAATCCTAACAGCTGGATTGATTAGCTTCCGACAAGGAAATTCCCACCTTGGTCAGAAATTAATGCGAGCTCGTGTGCTTGCCCAGGGTGCTACTGTTGCACTAATGCTTGGAACTGCTTACTATTATGGGGACAAATTCTAATCTTCTTAACATTGGTTTAGCTAATTTTAAAATGTTCCTAAAACCATATGCATTCTTACAGATACTTTAAGATATGAAAACCGATCATCAGCATTTGTAACAACGGATCTGCATGAGAACAGATGGATCTGGTCAGTGGCAACTTTCTTTTTCTTTGTTTTGTTAGTGGTCACATCAACATGTATGAGCAATAATCAAGAAAAGAAACGTTTTGTATTCTCAGTGATATGCCAAAAAGAAAAATACATGTGGTACCTATACTGTGCTAGCCTTAGGAGTTCTGACTCTATCTCTGTTAGCTGACTGCTCTTAAAGTTAAAGGTGATGTATTTGGCATCTTCTGCAAATATGTTATACATATTTCTAGTTTATGCCTCTGTTTGATTTTTTTCGCACACTTACAGCTGGCATTCTCTATTAACGTATGTGGACTGTGGAGATGGTATCAAATATGGCATACACTTTGATGAACGGAGTCCATGGTTTCACATGCAAATTCCATTATAAGTGATTTGCTGTTAAATTTGACATCCATTGATGCTGTTGCCTACTGTAAAAATTCCTTTCTGTCAAGATATAAAGAGAGTTAAGAACAAGGTTCTTTAGTTAACACATCGAACGGAGTGGCTAAACCAATTGTCACCTGCTTTGCTTTAGCCACTCTTCTATAGGCCGGTTTTGGTCTGGCCATATGTGAAAGAATGATGTGTTTTGAAGTTTGAACAGAACTTTACGTATTAAATGGGATCCTTGGCTCAATTAAACTGCTAACCTTTCGGGCTTATCTGCGCACTATAATATATGAGTTCCAAGTTCAATGACGATGTATTTTGCGTTTTTGCTGTATATACATATTTTCCATCTAGTTGAGCACCTTCCGTCAAAGCATATTTTATGGGTTCAATAATTCCCTGTTCAAGTTTCATCAAATAAGGTTGTATGATTGATCCAGATGGATGTTACATCCAGTGTAAAGGCAAGCTTTATTTAGTGGCATCAACATCCATAACACTTTATACTCGTTTTCTTATGCTTGTTTCTTCTTTAATTTTGTGTGCTATGAACTATTCAACCTGATGCATTTGGTGGTCGTGATTGGTCCAAACCTCTTGTGCAGGAGTTCAAATATTTTGTTGAGTTGATTTACTGTTTCCACCCAGACAAACGACTCCAGTCCTTGCTAGAAAATCGTTTTCTCTAGTTATTACTCAAAGGTGGAGAAGCTGCATTTCTTTCACGTGTAGCTTATTCTAACATAATTTTAAATTAATTTTGTTTCAGCTGCATTAGTCAACGAATTTTATCCTCTTCCATGACAAATTTACTTATCGAACTACAGTTTAGTTTTTTTTCTTCAAACGTCCTGCATGTCAAGTATCGTCGTCGGCATCAATGTCAAGACTTATATTTTCTACTTGGGCTTGGTTCTGTTTCTCCCTGGCTCCCTTTATTTTGTATGCATGAATTGCGGCTTTGCATTTATTTGCTATGTCAAGGCGAAGCTTTCGTTTATTAGCTGTACATGCAAGAGCTTTCAGTGTGGGAGGACTGCACCATGGCATTGGAGTCCCCCAAACATCATGCAAGGTCTCATTAGGTGTCTCATTAGGTGGCATAAGCAAGGCTTCAAAGATAAAACACTTGACAAACCATATGGCGATTTGGTTCATTTGGAGCACCCGTAACCATTTTAAGCATAAAGGGAACATTCCTATAGGCAACTTGGCCAATCAATTTTTATTCTGGTCGCTCTGCAGGTTGACATTCCTATAGACAACTTGGCCAATCAATTCTGGTCGCTTTGCAACGAGCATTGGTGGACCAGTGGACTGATTCTTAATGAGTTAAAACACACAACTGGTTACGCACTGGGATCTTATGGAGCAATGGGATTAACCAATAAGATATATGGGTGGAAATCAGCATCACCTCCTTGTTTAAGGCTGGCAGGAAAGGGGTAGCAGGCCTAGTTAGAGATGCCGCATGATGGTTTCGACATGATCTGGCTTGTTGGTTTCATAACAATTCTGCTTGGTGGGAGACCGAGGTTCTTATGGAACATTAAGTACTTGGCTAACTTGTAAGACAATCGAAGGCGTATCTACATCCTGGCAAATGATGGCGATTGGAAACAGCACTTTGGCAGTCTCATAGGATGCTGGTCCAACACTGCGACCAATTCTTTGCTCAGCCACAGTCTCTTAAGCAGGTTTGCCATTTGCAAGAGATGGTCTCTTGCTGAAGCCTAACCTTTTGAGGTTTATTCTGGGTAATAAGTTGTATACCAAATGGAATCTCATAAATAACATAACATGTGGGACCCATTAAAAAAAGTTCTTGCAAGAGCTGAGGTCCTTGAGGACCCTTTTTTGTTGTAATAAAAGGATTTTATTATGGGAGCCTAACCCCCAAGCCGCCATTGTCCGGATATAAGTCTCTTCGCTTTTAGTCGAGGCGTACTCACAATGTCCATGAAATGGATATAATGTAAAATTGACAACCCTTACAATTTTCAAACACCCTTATAAAGCAAAAATCATGGCTTTCCATAATTTTTACAATTTCTGTTGCTAGGCGAAGGTGACGCCGCGCATCAGTAAACTGCAATGTTGCTAGATTTTTGATGAAATTGTTGCTGTTCAGCGGCGGTATACTCCCGAGGATTGTCACTCTAGGTGTAAAATTAGCTCGATTTTGATGCACAACACACGTTTAAAAAAAAATACATTTTATTGGTCAAGGAACCGTACATTTCGGAAAACCTTTTTTGATCATTCGTCTATCGCCTTCTGCTCAACTGAATCCCATACAAGGTAACAAAGCTTCTGTATGATCAGTTCGTGCTATGGGCCAAAATTCGAACTCTAACGTGAAAATTTTCGGGAAGAAAACTGAGGAACTGCGATAAATGGTAAAAATTTTTTCGCCCACCCACATGAGAAAAACAAGTTATCATGCCTTCTTCGTGTTGCATTTGAGAAAGCATTGAAGATATTCACGATTCGTCGGAATTTCGCTACTTGTTGTGCCTATAGTGATCAATCCGATCATGTGATTTTTTAGCAAAGTGCGGATTTTTCACCGCCTGTGATGAGTCGGACGAAATTTTTAAAAGCTAGAATTATATCCGCCATTCCACAGGATACTTCCTGCGCATCAGACGGGCCCAGGGCTTCTTCATGTTGTGACTCGCCCTCTTCCTGCTCACCTGCAACAGCTGCTCGCAGCAAGGCAGGACGGTAGCAGCACCACCATCGCCTCACTCACCACAGCACCATCATTGGCACGAGTCACGGCTACAGGTTCGTGATCTCTCTCTCTCTATCCATTTCTTCTTTCCGATTATTTTGGATGGACTGAAAGTCACAGATTATTGTCTATGAGTGTTCGATGTTTTTTTTCTAGCAGGTCCTGTTTGTAAGGGTTCTCTTGCTTCTCCCTGCCGTTTCATGGTTCCTTTTCGTTCTGAAGAGCTGTGCAAAATTCCCATCCCTGTTTGATGGCCAGAAGCTCCACGCCGACATCTTCAAGACTGGCTTCCATGATGCTCGCACAGACAACCCTTTCGTAAGCAGGTACGCACGCCAATTGCTCGATCAAACTCACAAACGGAGTGCTGAGTGCTTTGCGAAACACTTGTCTCGTTTTTTAACTTTTCATTTTTCACCTCCCTCGTTTCATCCGTTTCCATTGTTACCACGGAATTTCGTTCTTTTTTCCACGAAGCGCGCTGCGTTTTATTTGTGTTCCTGAATTCGCAACAGAATTCTTAGAGACTTCTATAAATCCAACAGCTGTCCTCTTCTCCCTCCTCGAAAACGTCGGCCCGCCCTCGATTCTTCGGATCGCTCGGAAATGATGGTCTACGCTCGACTGTCCGCCATGGACTTGACGAGCTCGGCCGCCTCGAGCTTCCCTTCGCAACAGAGCCCACTTCTCTTTCCCCTCGCCGGACCCCCGAAGCTCAGGCTCGTATTGGTCCCTTGCGTCCCTCCTCAGCAAGACGGCCCCAAACCCCCTGACGCCAAGAGGGAGGAGCCTCCGCGCGATTGGAAGTCCAAAGGCAGCCGCCAGCTGAGCCACTGGTCCCGAGCCCGTGCAATCCGTTACGGCCGGCGTATCCATCGCCCGTCTAGCCCGGCAAATTCCTTCGATACAAAATCCCGACTGACGGCGGCGGACGCGACCTCCCCGGAGGCGCTCGCATCACTACTCCTCCAGAGCGACGACGAGGACGAGGCCGATATCACCAATGGTGGGAAGGCGATCTACATGGTGTCGGACGGGACGGGATGGACAGCGGAGTACACTGTGAACGCGGCGCTTGGGCAGTTCGAACATTGCCTGATCAATCGAGCCTGCGCCGTCCAGACCCACATCTTCTCTGGGGTAATCCCTTCCTCCCCATTCTTTTTCTCTCTTTTCCTCCTCTTTCCCTTATTAGGCTTCGGCTTTCAAGCGTTGGATTTTCCTGTGGCCAAGATTCTTCCGTGGCCTTGCGAATCTTCTAACAACAAAAAGTATCTGCAGATTTGGCTTAAAAACTGTTATATCAATCCAAGTCGATCTTTCTTCGCTACCCAGTGGCTTAAAAGTACTAAATTAGTTGCTACTCGCTTAGCCATATCTTTTTTCACTCATTTTACTCATTTAGTTGCTACTCGCTTAACTATTTTTTCACTATCATGTGGTCGAACTAAGTCGAGTTTTTTATGAGTGGAGTTTTTAAAACTCGTACTTGACTCATTTAACATTTTGAGCACACATTTGAATTCATGATCCACCTGTTTATAAGCGAGTTGATTTTAAGTCTAATGTTAGCAAGCAAGTTTGAGTCGAGCTTGAACAGGAACTGGCTTGACTTGTGTTTCAGCCCTAGTTGGGTTGATTTATTCATGGTTTACACATGTAACTAAGTCATTATTCTACATTTTTATGTTTAAATATCAAGATATATATTAGCTTTTTTTGCAAACACAGTAGTTAACAAAAACCAGCCCAAGTCATCGAGTTGACCCATGGAGTCATGAATCAATAGTAGATAAATTGAATTCGAGTCACTGGGTTTTAAAACAATGGGTTAGCGAGAAACAGTACATGTTAAAATGTGCTACGTCAACAGCCTACATTTCGAATGTGTCTTGTCATGGTAAAATCCTGATATATTCATTCGTTAGTGGACTGGGTTCATTCATCTGACGTTTGCTCATGGAAGCTAGTAGTCTGGTCTGGAAGCGGAAAGCGCGGTCCCAAATCTTTGCTGATGATCTATGCTAAATCGCTCTTTATTCAAATCTCCACCATTTATTAGTGCAGTCCGGTGTTTAGTAAGCATTTTTGAAGTAAATGGTGCGTCCAACCAGAAGTCTAAATCTGAGCGCTCTCTAGCTTTGGACATCAGCTGTCTTGGATGTAGTTTGTTGCTTTTTTCTTGTTTCAATG
The DNA here is from genome assembly GCF_008831285.2 of Nymphaea colorata. Classification (NCBI taxonomy): domain Eukaryota; kingdom Viridiplantae; phylum Streptophyta; class Magnoliopsida; order Nymphaeales; family Nymphaeaceae; genus Nymphaea; species Nymphaea colorata. The sequence continues at coordinate 18,713,051 of NC_045140.1, forward strand.
GGATGACCAATAAGCTCAGCGTGGGCTTAGGTGGAGGATGAGGAGCGGCTGCTGGAGGTGATCAAGCAGGCAGCAATGGAAGGGGCGCTGGTGCTGTACACACTGGCTGACCCAAACATGGCGGAGTCGGCAAATCAGGCCTGCCAGCTTTGGGGGGTCCAATGCGCCAACATACTGGCACCGACGACCGCAGCCATCGCCACCCACCTTGGCGTCAACCCGTCGGGCATTCCGCGCGGCAAGGCCCCACTCACCAAGGAATACTTCCGCCGGATCGACGCCATTGAGTTCACCATGAAGCATGACGATGGGGCGCTGCCGCAGAACCTTCACCGGGCCGACATAGTCCTGGTCGGCGTGTCCCGGACAGGCAAGACCCCGCTGTCCATATACCTGGCCCAAAAGGGCTACAAAGTCTCGAACGTGCCGGTTGTCATGGGCGTGCCCCTGCCGCCGTATCTCTTCGAGGTCGACCAGGACAAGATCTTCGGGTTGACGATTAATCCGGTCGTCCTCCAAGCGATTCGGAAGGCGAGGGTGAAGACCCTCGGGTTCTCCGGCAACAGCTCGACCAACTACTCACGGATGGACCATGTCAAGGAGGAGTTGGAGCACTGTAGCCGCATCTTCGCTCAGAACCCCCGGTGGCCGGTCATTGGTGCGTTTCTTCCTCCATCCCTCTTCTCTCCATCCCACTTTTGCAATTAATTTCCATTTTGTCGGCTTTCTACAAAAACGTATCCTTTTGTTCGTCGTCTTGCCTTCTAACTTGTTCGTGTTTGCGATCGTCGCGGACTTGTGTGGGGGCAGATTTAGCATGGTGTCCTTTCACCGGGTGTTGGTTTTAGTAAGCTGTTGTCTGAACATCCTCATTGGAGCTTCATGTTGCACAATATAGGGGGACTATATTGGGAGTACCTAAGAACATTATCTTGTTTTGGGCGTCACCCTAGAAACATGACGATCTTAGATATTGTACATCATGTCAGAGCCGGTTGTTCGCCGGAAAACCAATTTTCCAGCTCTAAGTGAGCGAATTCCCATATTCCTAGAACCACCATGATGAAAAGACGCTGTTATACCTTATATTATGCAGCTTTAACTTACAACAATGTGTTAATCATCTCGTCTGGTGCAGAGGTGACCGGGAAAGCAATAGAGGAAACCGCCGCCGTGGTGGTGAGGACCTACCATGACCGGAAACAGAAACATTGGATACCAAGGATCTCAAAGCGTTACTAGCATGTGAAACATAGAAGTGGTATCAAGAATAGTTTTCTCTCGCCCACTTGATGTGAATAATCCTTTCTCTGATCCACTTGACCTAAACAATCGCGGTCGCCTACTTGTTGATTAGTTTCTGTTAAATTCTCACGCTACACCCAGATCCCAGTGGGTTCCTATTTCACACAATGCAACCATGTACAGATTACATCCGGAGGATGGCATTCTTATAGTGTTATAAACGAAGTGCATTTGAATTCCGTGAACCTTTGATAGTTCAACCATCGATGTCTTGATTTTGTAGTCGTCACGGATGCGGACGAATATTTGGCTGCTATGCATTGAAACCGTATGGACATACGAAGAGAAGACATTTGTTTTAGCGCCCATGAAGTCATGTAAGCAAATCGGTCATAGGCACAGACAACACTTCCTTTACATGGCATGTGGTTGATAATGTTCATTCTTCGTGCTATTGGGAGGCTCGACGCACCTTCAGTACCGTCCATTGTCAAGACTAACTACCTCCAAATATACCAAAAAGCATCTGCTCTTGCATCTATCCTGACCGATCCATTCTATTTTTTTTTCTCCTTTTGTATCATTGATCTTCATCAAACAACTTTGCAAATCAAGCTTAAAATTTTGAACCGGTTCGCTGTCCGTTCTGGTACTTTTAATCTTAGATTGATTTCACATCAAACACCATAGCGACTACATTTTTGGCGCCTTGTCTGTTCATAGCGCTTCATTTGGGCAACAGAAATTAAGAAAAGGTGTTTCTCTCCCAATGCAAAACGCTGGCTGGCAGATCCTTGTTCTGGTTTTTTGGGTGAGTGAATTTGTCGATTCATCACAAAATGCAATCAAGCATGCTCTTGGGATGTCGATTTTCCAAATTCCAGTCACAATGAGGACAGGGGCCACTCAGTGTCGCTCACACTTACTGCGTAGAACTCCATGTTTCAAACAGGATTCCTCCTGGTCTTGACCTTCTGTTGTTACTATTCATATTTATGGAGGCCAATGGAGCTGTTAACAGGCTGAAAGCCTTGTATCTAACTTAAACACAACATTGAAGTTAAACTGCCAAATGAACGCACTCACTAGCTATCTGGAGGATATAGGTCCTGAAATGAGCAGAACATATGATCTGCCAAATCACATCCGAAAAAGATGTACCAACTCCACCGTCCATTCCTCGGTGACCCATGGATTTGTTGAAATTATATGAGAAAACCCACTAAAGATAATGTCAATGATTACTGGAAATTGGATATGTAATTCAGCATTTAAGATTCATCATTTCAAAAAGAAAAGTGCCCCTCTTCATTGCTGCACCATAACTTCTAAAGTGACTGTAAGTAGTAGCAGATCTAACCAAACTGGCTACAAATTGGACACAGTAAATCAAATGTTGCCGAGAGTTTTAGTTGATCTGGACAAAATTTTTGCTTCATATTCAGGAAAACTTTTGGTTACTGAAAAATATATATACTAGTGAGAGGCTTCTGCCGAAACTGTTGTATAGAGATACTAGGTTAATATCATTATTAAGATTGGTTCAAATGTATATAGTTTATCTTACATTTGGTTACCCAACTACTGCTGGTGGAGATCAAGTGGTAAGACTGAGCTGATCGCCCTTCCTCATGCACAGATCATGCTCATTGTAGAGAGAATTCTATTTTTTCTTGTTTTATTATGCTATTCATCACGCACAGCTCATGCTTAACCTGACTTGCTCCAGCTAAGTCCTTAGAAAGCTGGACCCTGAGATGCCTTTTCAGAAAGCACATAGACCTGGATATTTTCATTTTCTTTAGCTACTTAACAGTATTGACTATCAGAACTTCATTTCTCAGGTTACCAATTGAGAAGTCCACATTGTGAATTAGAGAAAATGAATTCGGATCAGAATGTTGTTGAATAGGTCGGGGAAGTATTGATACTGCAGTATGGTTTCATGTGGCATTCGAGGCCAAAAATCATCCGTGAGTTTCCCTAAGAAGAGATGGTGACGGATGGGGAGAGAACAAAGAAAAGCAGCATGTAAGACCAAGTTACCACGTCATCTTCGTTGCCCTTAGAAACAGTAGGAAATACCTCAAGGCTTGTTAGACTGAAACAGGTCTGAGATTATAATGTCAGTCTTACCAAAGGCTTCCCATTAATTAAATGATGCGTGGAGGTTTGTGAATCATGTTGTGAGATGGGACGCGGACGTCGACACGTGCATGGACCAAAGGGTCAAGGTATGTATCGTAGTCTATGAGCTTTACTCTTATGTCTCAAGAATCTGCCCCAAATATGAAACATTTATTCTATAGACAGATTTATGGAACATTCACATATGGTTCATGCTGCCAAATGACCCATGTAGGATAGGCGGAGTTTGTTTCATGGTGGTGAAACTTATTAGTTAGGGATGTGGGTGCGCTTTCTGTGTTTGTGCATGTACATGTGTAAGGAGAGTGATTCCACTAATAATACTAGAATGTAATATTGCATCAAAAGCTTTTGATAATTGGTTCAAAGCCTTCTTATTGTTTTCCTTTGTGGGACTTATATGTACAAAGTATTCCTGTTGCCAAACAAGCCCATAAGGTTGGAAGTGCGCGATTTGGTTTGAGGGGTTCGCCATTTTTCTTTGTACCAGATCATTCTGACTTGACATACATATAGATGTGCCGGATCCAACTAGTTCTCAATCTTGTTGCACTAAATTAAGGATAGAATTGAACTACAAAATTTGAAAACTTGGAATAATCTCATTCTTTTTTTCATGCCCTGAACAATATGCCCGGCAGACATTTGGACATGTCAATTTTGTCGATATAGCAGAATCCATGGACGACCTGATTTGCACTAGGATTTGAGATTCATGTTCCACTCTATCTGCACACTCAACACGCTAGAGGACGAGACCCAGTGACGTCTACTTCAAGATGACCTGAGTACTGGCTCCTCTGAGATTGCCGGGTTGATTTTACCGGAGAGTCCAACTATATATGGACAGTAGCTCTCAATTGTCCATGGCGATTAGTTGTCTCCTTGTTCTACATGAAAATTAAAATTATTGATGATGGGTAGTAGTAAATCTGAAAGTTTGTTCTAATGACAAAGAGAGTTGGCCAAAGTCCATCTGTCTTTTATCATCTACGCAGAAATCACATGAGCTTCAATCATCTAACGTGCGTATACAACAGCCGCTGCTTTCACCGCTATAGTTATTGCTCGATCGATGCTACTGCCTAATTGCATAAGGATATATCATTTCTTTTGAAATCTGGCCATCTTTACCCTATCCTTTTCAATCACATTTTGAAAAGGACATGTACGGATCAGATTCGATAAGAACATAAACTATACTTGCATAAGGACATAAACTATACTTGGTCCATTCCATAGTCACAAGTGTCATGTACGGATTTAAACGGCAAGGTTTTCTTAGGTAAATTTCAAATAATTAGTACGGCAAAGTTATTTTTTGGGGAAAATTTGAAAAAAAATCTTGGTAAATTTCAAAAAAGTTGAAAAAAAATAATGTGGGGATAGAAATGCAATAACAGAAAATGCAAAATAAATGCCAAACCATTGAAAACAAGAAGTGTTTTCTTGCCTTTCTGCAGTTTTTTTTGGTTTTGCAGTCTTTTTCTAGAAAGACGAAGTTTTTTGTAATTTTATACGACTGACATATTTTTAAATATAAACATGGTTTTTTTTTTTTTTTTTGTCTGGAAAAACACATTTTCCGTGACTGTGGTACTCTTGAGGAGGTAATGAGAAAATTTGTCACCATGACAGCCTTTACCAATTTACTCTTGCTGAAGATTTACTGACAGTACTGTAGCAATAATTTCTTGCGGTACAAAAAAAAGTGTTCCTCACGGTCAACTAAAAGATTCCATGCGGGCATAGACAAGACTGAAAAGCAAGCACAAGGGTGAAAATTTGTTTCCAATATGCATCAGATTCGATAAGAACTTTTGAGAGAACCGAGGCAAATAGTTCACAGAGCAGAAGCTTTGAGATTGTGGAAAGAGAAAAGAAATCTACAGAAAATAGGAAAAGGGAAGCATCTCCCTAGATAGCATAGATTTTGGATGAACGACAAACGAATACGTCGATAACGGCCAACAATTTTTGACTGGTGACGTAGCCTGCCCCAAATGAATTTGTAGTTGCCCGACGTGAAGAACTTGTTTTCTGTCCAGGCTGTGCTCACGAGGAGCAGCAAATTGTGACTTTCACTTTTATTGGCATCTCTGTCTCTCTCTCTCTCGCGCGCTCTCTCTCAGTTCTCTTTCAGATGGAACATGAAGGAGACGAAGTTTTGAATCGAATTGGGTAGAAGAAGTATTGAATTGCTCGATGAGTAACTCTGATACCAGAGGCTTGGATTGAAGAATACAATCTTTGGCTTTCTCATGATTTGGCTATAAAGAGAATGTTCAACTTGTTAATTAAGATCAGCGGTCCAAACAAAGAAGGTGTACTTAATTCAGCTTTGTTCTGCTCTCAGTAACAGGAATGTGAATCTCATTAGCGTAAAACGAGTAAAAATTAATAGCAGACCCAGTTTTCCTTCCCTTTAGTTTTTGTCTCTCTTTCTCTATCTATTTAAATGATAGGTAGCCCAATCGACCGGGTTGGGTGGTGTGTAGTAACCACATCTTTAGTTTAAATATCAAAGGGTCTTATATTACTAGTGAATTTTGGAATTAGGGTGTCACTGTGGAGGTAAAGTGGATCGGTTCTTATGCCTCCTTTCATTTCTCTCTCTCTCTCTCTCTCTCTCTCTCTATATATATATATATATATATATATATATATATATATTATATATATATATATACACACGTTGTTTGGTACCTTTGGTTAACAGAGAATTTATGTTTTCCAAAAATTTTAGTAGGGGAGGGGGCATCAGCGTTTCTTGAAAATTTAAAGGAAGCGAAAGGCCATTCTTGAAAATTTTACAGATAAAAATTGAACCTTCAAAACCGTGGGCGCCCCATGATCCTCATTAGCCCGGTCGCTATTCGCTGGAAGGATAGTGTACACATTTTCGAATGGAGCTGCTTGAATTACGATCTAGTAAGGTTTATATCTGAAGTATCTAACTTTTTTTACCTTGGTAAATCACAATTGATCTCAGGTCCTTGAGCTTAGGCTACTCATTACATGGAGCCTAGTTTGGCTAACAATATATACAAACTTTATTTATCCCCTCTGTTGAACTACTTGCAATATTCACGGGTCGAGGACCAAATTCTCTCTCTCTTCTTTTATTTTGTTTTTTAGTTTTTATATTTTGTTTTTAGGGTTTGTTTTTGTATTTAGGAGACTTATTAACCCAAAATCCCAAAATTTTGTTATGCATTTCCATTTTATCGGCTCTCTCTTTCTCTCTCTTTTACTATTGCTATATAGTATGGCAAATCAAATCGGAATCACATCTAGCACTTAGGTGCGTGCTCAAGCAAAGAAATGCTAGAGTACCCTAACGAAGTAGTTTGAGACTTTGAGTACTCTCTTCTTGAAAAAAAAAACACAAAAGCATTTGGGTCAGTAATGGAGTAGGCTTCATAGTTGCGTACAGTCTCCTAAAGTTTATCTATTTTCGCATTAGATTGTCTCCAACCATTTGCTTATTTATATATTGAGGCCCCTGCATTCATTTGTTTACTGCTCTTCAAAGTTCAAACAATCGTTACATATTTGAAAGACCTAAGTTTTTTTGGATTAATGCCCTTCAGTTAAAAATTTATGTCTCGGCCACCGATTTGTGTGGGTTGTAATACCTAGTAGGAACTAGATGCCCATTTTAGTGTTTTTGTAAGAAGATAGTATTGAAATTATTGATTAGCAACCAGACTGGTGTATCCCTCTACTATATAAGACAAGGGTAACATGCTCACATGCAGGGGCGGAGGGAGGGGGGTGCCGGCTGGGCCATGGTCCAGGTAAGCGCAGGAAAAAAAAAATTATATTGAAAAAATCAATTTTTTTTAGTTTGGCCTGACCCGTCGCTCCTCTTGACTCGACCTGTCGCTTCTCTTGGCCCGACCCGTGGATCGTTTGACTCGCCCCTGAAAAAAATCCTGACTCCGCCCCTGCTCACATGCGTCCCTTGGGTGCGTGGGTAGTGAAGGCATATGTGGGCTGATGTGGGCAATTTTGTTTATTTATTAAAAATTTGTAACTATGCTAGTGCAGCTTATTGCCATGTAAATTAAGCCAAAGAAAAAGGTAACTAGTGATAAAAGAGTTTCACATGAAATAGAATTATGTAAAGAAAGCCAAAAAAAAAAAATGCAATGTTACTCCCAACAATCACACAAAACCATTGGCTTGTCCGTTCTTGAAGAAGGAGAGACAATTGAGATTCATATCACGTGTTGTATGTTTACGACCTGATTGTATGAGTTGTTAGGCATCTGAAAGCAGTAGAATAAACAAAAGGAGATAATGTTGATCTCTGAGCTTGAAACTTGTCCTTTACCACACGGCACTGATCCTTTGATGTGGATGTATCATGAGGACGGGAAGACTAGCTATTACGATAATAATGGTGAAGATGGTGATAGTCATGATTGGGGCCTCAAGTGATAAGGTCTTCATCTCTGCATCCCGTTGCTCTCCTCTTCTCTGCAGAGGACCATGCACGTTCTTCACCTACTCCATGGCTGCCTGCCACTGTTGACAATTTATTGCCTGCAAAAAGAGAATCACTATTGGGTGGACTACTTCATAATTGGTCATATCAGTGTGGGAGGAACAACTTTTATTTATTTGAATATTTGCAGATCCGTCATCGTATTGGAATTGGCAATCTGTTTTTATATGGTTATTCTCCAATGTGTTCAATGTGCTTCCTTTCATATTGATCATTGGGATGTAAATGGTTGGGGCTTCTACGACGTGTTCAATGCGTTCTATTTCATGTAAATATATTGGTGCTCGGTAGATAAAGTTATGTACATCAAGTTTTAGATCCAAATTTGAGTATGGTACAATTCAGACATGAACATCATGCAATTGAGTATCACCAGATCGACTTTAAGCTAAATAAATCCAACTTATATGTTTTAGCGGTCTCATAATTTTGGACCCTGAATCCAAGTTTGAGATTGATAGGTCTACATCCAATTAAGGCAATTTGGTAAAATAAGGAGTAGATCTGTTCCTTTTATGTCTCTAGGGCTCCATTTCTGATCTTAACGGTACATGAAATCCATTGTTTAAATAGCATTGAAGTTCAATGTGACCTAAATTAATCAACTTTCTTAGCATGAAAGAAGAAGAAAGTAAGGTCGGTCATCCCTCCCATTGAAGTCCACTCCCCATTCAATGTAACTGGTAAAGAGGCATAGGCTTCCTTCCTTCCTTCCCTACTTGGTCATTATAAAACTACTTATCAAAACCGATGATAATTGTGGCAGAAGGCATGGCGTGAAGCGGCTATGAATGATATATAAATAAATATTTTAATGGTCTTGATAGTGAGGTACGTGGTCTACCATGAGAACTGCATGGCTAGGCTCTTTCTCTCTCCTCTCTCTCTCTCTCTCTCTATCTGTCTGGCCATCTTTTATGATTTCGGTGATGTAGCCCATGAATAGGTGTATCTTATGAGTAGGTAATAATTGGGATGGGCGACAATTTTCGTCTACACAGTGAGGTGAGGTTGAACATCACTGTTCATTTATTATGACGCAGCACATTTGTCATCGAGGGGGTCGTTTCTGGTCACCTATCATACACACAGTGGCTAATAACCATATAAAGTCGTGGCCGTAGACCGGAAGGTTGCTGGAGCAAGCTAGATGGTGAAAGATCGCAGAAGTCCGATCTGATCGAATCCGGTCATGATTAGGAAGTGACGCCAAAAGGTCTTTCGCCCATGGCGAAACCCTTTGCTCTGACTGCTCCTAGGTGGCCACAGTTTCTGCTGTCGTTAAAGAACGTAGCTCCCAGGCCACTCGACATAATGCTTCATTTTTATCATTAATTTACAGTTAATTATGTTCTCGAATCTACTTTATGAAAGGATTTTTATTCAAAATACTATGAATCAATGAAATTAATAGTCTACAAACGTATAAAGAAAATCTTAAGATAATTAACAGGTTTGAAATGTTTATCATGTTGATCTGCATGTTTCTAAACATGCTTCAAACACGCGTGCACACACGCGCATACACACACATTTGTCAGAAGTAGCTTGAGGCTCCTAGTCCCCCGTTTTGGCACCACTTAGGTCTGGCCAAATTTGTACTAACAAGTAAATCAATAGATGTTCATCAATGAAGTGTATATATATATATACTTCAGTTAAATTCTCTGGCCCTTGACAGGAGAGGTAGAAAATTTTCTGCTTCTTCCTGTGCTGTTAGTTTTTCCATGTCTTCAATTTGAAATGTCTTCTTTTGATTCTTCCTTTTACCTAGAAAACAGCAAAAGCAGATAGGCGCAGATTGATTAAGCAAAAGGTTGGTTGGGAAGGAGAGGATCAGTAGCTGAAAAGTTGATTGAAGCTGTTTGACTATTAGTTTTTGAGTCTCTTTCATCGAACATTAAAAAGTGTCCCTGCCAACCTTTCCCGTGCAGACAGACTCTTTCAATTGCTCTACTGTTAGCTACTGTTGGTGCTCTTGACAGCTCAAAGGGGCGTTTGTTGTACTCATGTGCCACTGACTGCTTCCGAATAATGCATATGCTTTTTGCCTTGCTTTAGATTAGAGATAACTATAATCATGTTGGGACCATATGTAGGCTTTAATGAAGTAGAAAAACGTGCGTCAAGGAAATTAATGGCACCGAGATATTGATGATAGAAAGTACATTTAACACCAGTGGGGGCGTGCTTTGGCTGGTCTAATTAGCCAGAATTTCATTCTCAACAATCAAAATAGACCCGGGAATAATCTTGGTGATGCACCTTTTTAAGATGCATGGTTAAGAGATAAGCAAGGAGAAAACATTGTTAGCTAATATTGAATTATTAAACCTGATCTCCTTTTTCTCATTCTTTTTTCTCTCGACCATCCATCTTGGAAAGATGGATGACCAAGATTATTCCTTGTGAGCCTAGTGATATATATATGTATATGTATAAATGCATTTTATTAATCTGATACTGTACACTTCTTTTACATGTTACTTAATATATGTACGTTAATTATTTTATATACTACGAATACACATAGAGAGAGAACTTGATAGCATACGTTAAACGTGGTATATATGTCATGTCCTAATATTATGTTAGGTAGAATATATGATACAAGATTTTGATCATGTACTATGACATACCTATATGCATGAGATATGTATATGATTCCACTCAGTCTAGTTTGATCATTCCAAGCATCATTGGCACTGGGTAAATGTCCAATAGGAGCCAAGTCAAACGAGTCTTTTAGAACGGCATGCGAGTTTTCGAATATTAGTTAAAACACTTTAAGATACACTTAAGCATACCAAGTTTGAATGTTTCTGAAAAATGACGACATTGGACAGCAATTTCAGAAGGCCTTGAACATTATTCTTTACAATCTTCACTGATTAAGCAGCCATTTGCATGCATTGCAGGCCTGTCGTCACTTCAGGTGATTGATTAATGCGGAGGGAACTTCCAAAGTGAAGAAATAATATCACCCCACAAAAGATTAAGAAAAGCAAAGGAGAGTATATCACAAGGAAATTCGATGCTACGTGCAAATCATATATCCTGTGCCATATCCCTACTGTGAAGAAGTGAAAAAAGGAAGGCGTGTTGATAGAAGACGTCATTCTGGAAAGTAATCAATGAAGGGGAGGATGGTGCCTGTCTAGCTATGAACGAAACCTTGGCTAGCTTCGGGAGTTTTTTTCCGAGATACCTAATTAGAGAGCGACAGTGACAACAGTGACCCGTTTCTCGTTTGTTCGTTAGCACCAGTTGCGCCTCTACCGTGGAACCCACCATCGCCCGATGACATGCCACTTGCAGCCCTTGAATTTGCTGCAGGTATGGTGGGCTTTGATGGTTAATCTTATGGCCTGTTGTCACTTCTGCATCACCTTGTTCCTTCAGTATGACAACCAACATCGTCTTTAATTTTTGGGTTTTTCTTCTATGGTTTTCTTCTTTTTATCTTGTAGAGATAAGCATGAGACCTGCTGCTGTCTGCACACCAGAAAAGTTATCTGCTAAGGATTTTCATGTTGGATTTGGTGGATCAGGTTTTGTCCAGGAAATGAAGCCGACCCTTAGAAGGAGCTTTTGATGCCCTCGAGTTATATATTCATGGGGTTTCCGTGGAGGATTACGTTTTCCTTTCTCGAGTTGATGTCATAGATACATAGATAGAAGACTATTGTACCCGTGACAATTTTGGCCATCTCTCTGATCCAGAAAAATGGAAAAGAAGAAGAAGAAATTAAGAAGAAAACTAGCTAAGAAAGTAGGCTAGGGTTGTATTGGTTAAAGTGATATTGCACTAAAGAATGCAGGAAAAACAATTGAATGAAAGGTATACAGATGGAAAAATTAATGGGCATATTAAAACAAAAAGCCGACTTGGTTGACCAACTCTTCCAGGCTCTGTGATCAGGAAATAATTCTCATCGTCATTTCGTTTTCTCTTAGATGCAGAATCCCTCTGTAAGGGCCCAATCTAAAACTAACTTGAGTGCATTGGTATGAGGGCATACAACCTATGGCAGATCCCAACTTAACTTGTAGGATTTTTTGTTTACATCAGCACCAAAGCTACGAATTAGGAGAACTAGTTGCAATAAGTATGGCACACGACCATATAGACCTTTTAAGATTTTTGAAAATCTCTTCATGAATATAAAACTATTCTCAAGTGCTTTTGCAACAGTATTTGGAGGGTTATGCCCTTTGATTAGACTAGATTCTACTCGATCCTGTGTAGTGCACGTATGTGCATATATGATGATCTTAGCAACCATAGCTGCTAATTAAGTTCACCTAATCTGAAATGACAGAAAATTTTCATCGTCTTACTGTGTAAATTCAAACATATCACCAATGAATTTGAAAATTTCTCAGGAAAAGAAAGAGATGAGGCCCCTTCGATCGTTCGCTGATACTCCATTATTCCAGTATAGTATAGGGCACGCACTGTGAGTTCAGTGGTAGTGTCTCAAAGTGCCTCAAGCAAATTAACACAGTACCGGGGTACTGTCTTTTGGTGGTGGTTCACTCAAGAATGTGTCTGTATACCTGAAAAAGTAATGCACTGAATCAACACTCTTTTTTTTACATAGCTTTCTAGCTCATCAACAGATGTCTGGGCTCACTTTTTGATACCATTGTTCTATATGAATTAGTACTCATAAGGCTGGAAAAGCAACGATACACTTCCTTATGTCTATGCATGAATTTGACCAATATACACAAGTAAGTTGATATGCGTGCACTATGTCTAGTCACATGCAATGACTTGTGAATTAGTTGTGCATCTGCACCCAAGCACTGAAAGAGTCAGCCCACTTGCTCAAAGTAATAAAGCTCCGATTGAGAGGCTCTTCAGGATATAAACTCACATTCCCGTTTATATGGACCAAATTCATGTCAATATCTTAAAGAATTCGAGTAAAACTATAGATTCGACTTTTTTCTTATCATGATCATGAAAATAAATGATGCGCAACAGTTTCAAACGAGTACTAGAACATATATTGTTGGTTTGTAGATCAGGCATCGTATAATTGGGTGCAGATGGATTGAATTCAGATCAGCTAACCATGTCGAGAACTCTCTTGATTGGTTTGTCTCAATGCAGCTTACAAAAGGCCCTGCCATGAAGCCATGTCAGGTGTATGAACAGCCAAGCCCAAAATCTTTCTTTCTTGTGCTTGTCCTCATTAGGCAATTAGAGATCAATCTTCGAAATTTAATTTAGCTCATTCAAAGGCACCTACTCTGTTGCTCACTGATGTTAAACTAATTATTTTTTCACAAGAATGTTAAACATAACCCAATCACTATATTAGCTGTAGGCTTCACTTTAACTGTTATGTGAACAAAAAGATCACAACAAAATTTTGGTAAAAGTTATGTCTTGGTATGGGGTAAACATGGGATATCCAAGTGCAAAATGGGTAATTTCCAAAAGCATCTAAGCAGTGAGCGCACCTCGAGATGAGTGTGCTTCTATTCCTACTTCGTCAGGGCCTCAAATAGCACGGATCGAGTTGTGTGCACAAGGGTGTGCATGTAAAAGTATACACACAGAGGAAAAGGAAGAGGGATTGGGGTATTTCTGAATTTTTTTATAAAGTAATATCTATTTTAGACTTTTTAACATTTTCATAACCTTTTTTACCCTTTTAATATGTTTTTTTTTTACTTTAAACAGGGGTACTTTGGTCAATGCACACCCCTATGCACAATTTTTCATGCACAGGGGTGTGCATATATAACCCGTTTCACTTGAGACAATGACATGTTCTTCGTCTGGCCTTCTAGGCTGGAGTCACTGAAGTATGGGAATCCAAGATAAGGTCACTACTAGATGAACCATTTATTTCTTCCATAATCAAGCATCCTCCAAAAAGGATCTTCTCAGCAACTTCTCAGCAACTGTAAACAGACTCCCCAGCCCCACTTAAAGGACCTCAAAAGGGAGCAACTTTTGTACTCGAACTTCGTGAGGAAAAGAGGCCAAAGGAGAATTCTGAATTTATTTAAAAAGTTTTGTTAAGCAATAAGAAATCAAATATCATGGTTGAAGGAGTCTATCCATCACATATTTGCTTAAGGAAGAACATGGCATAGTCATCAAGGTAAAGTAGGTGCTAACTATCGCTCCATAATCTTTCAATTTATGCTTCTTATTATCCATATATACCAAGAAAGGTGTACAGCCTAATGAGGCTACTATAAAATATTTACTCACAGGTGAGGCAGGCTCTTCTATTCTCGACAAGAGATCATGCTTCAATAAATAGTGAACAGTCTTACCAGTCTACAAATCTATCACTTTTAGGAACTTTGATTGCACTTATTATATCCATCATTGTGAGGATCAGGTTCAAGCTTTCCTAGCCGTGTTCATCAATGGACACTTAAGGTATAGGAAAGAGTGTGGTTCATTTGACAAATTCCTAGCTCTATCGGCTCAATCCTTTTTATTAATAAAAGATAGTTGGAATCTAATTGCAATTGATTATGAATAAAAATCACTCACAACTCACAAGCTACGACTGGTTTAAGACTCCATTTGGTAGCTTCAAGAATAACTTCATTAACTTTACGAGTGACATCATAAGTAGTTATGCCAAATACGGGAAACTTCAAGATTTTGCTCTTAAAAAACCCCACAAGAATCTATGTCTGACTCAAGTTTACAAGAAGGACCAACCCTCTTTAGGTCTCTCTACAGCATGAAGTAACCATATATGAAAGTGGAATTCCACAAGTTTTGCAACTGCACTAAGGAATAATAAGAAGGCATAAAGCATAGCAAATAAGGAATTCACTCAATATTGTTATTAATGATCAATTAATTGAATATCTTGAATAGTCCTGAAATTTGAAACTACCTGTTATTAAATAAGAACCTAGGGTTTCAGTTCAAGCTAATTGAAAGTGCTTGGTACTTCGAATGTGCATTTCTTGTGGCAAACTCACAACATCAGGCAGTTTTTATTAAGACAAATGGGAAGATTGACAGGCTTTGACCACTGGAAGGTAATAATAAAGCTTGAGGCATGAAAATCATTTACATAACCCAATACAATTTGGGATAACCTTTTGGGTTATAGTCCCGCCTTACCAACAAAATGACAAAATATTGAAAAGACTAATATAGGAAGCAAACTAATGTTTCTAGCAGTGTGTCCCATCATTGGAGACACTAAAAAAGTGAAAGTCTCTTATTGCTTAAATAATACATAACCCAGTTTATAGCTCTATCTTATGTCCCACCTGATGTTCATTTCCCATTAGAAAGAAAAAGAAAACATAGTTTAATCGTTTTCGTTTGACAAACATTTTGATAGCTACTGGTTAATCTGCACCCTTTTAGTTACTTTCCGGACTTAATGTTGGACCAATTTTAATGGTCTCTTTCAAAATCAAATCATATCAGGATACATAGGAAGGATTAGATTGTCCTTATAAGCTACCCAAATACACTACCATCCCAAGCCTGTAAAAGGTGACATTTTGCAAGCATATAACCTGTAGGAACGATGCTGGGTAGGCGTTGTCTCTCACACGCCTTATTTAAGGATGGATCAGATGACTACTTGGTTTAAAACAGGAACGAGCAGGGAACACGAACCACCCCCAACCAATTGTGGGGGGCGGAGGAGTGTGTGTGTTGTTGGGGTTGGGTGTTACCATTTGTCGTTGATGACTAATGGGGCGTGGCCTATGTCTCAGGACACTCTAGATGCCCTATAGGGCAATCATTGGTAGTCTGATGGAAGCAAACTTTTTTTCTTGGAGAGGCCTTCTCATCACCTGCTATCGCCAACAGCGATCTAGGAGCACATCACCAATGATCTTGAATTGTCGGTGATAGTTGGGTGAAGCAAGAACCCCCTCCAACTGTGGGTCAAGAGAGGTTTGCCTCCTCTGC
Organism: Nymphaea colorata; assembly: GCF_008831285.2. Lineage (NCBI taxonomy): Eukaryota > Viridiplantae > Streptophyta > Magnoliopsida > Nymphaeales > Nymphaeaceae > Nymphaea > Nymphaea colorata. The sequence goes on from NC_045140.1 coordinate 18,728,884, forward strand.
CCCTGTGTTGTCTTCTTCTTTTTGTTTACAGTCGTTCAATAAAAATGAATCAGATGACTCTAGATAAGGTGTGTGAGGGGCGACACGTGCCAAGTATCATGCAATGGAAGCACTAGCAATGGTTTTTGGTCTAGCAACAGTTAATGGTATTTTTAACGATGGTATGTGTAGCATTTAGGCATGACTTTTAAATATTTAACCATCCTTCATCATCCACAAGCCAGTAGATTTCAGTTTAGAGGCAAGAGGATTTCTCAATTCAAACCCAAGTAGAGAAATCCACAAATTTCATGTAGTTGTAGCTTTCTCATGTCCTATGTATCTGAAGGTCAAATTGGTTGCTTTTCTTCACTTTAACATGGATATAAAGTTTAATTAGCTGGTTGACAAGTATAACTTCACATGGTACATTTAATGGAGAATTAAAGTAAGTACATTAATATTGGGACATGATATGGTGATTTTTACGCCTTTAAACATGATAATTTGCATAGTATGATGGTTAATATGTCAAATAGTTACTTTTTGTACAATTCAAATAAGCTGCTTTATAATTTTGGAGGGCATTTGATAAGAAAATTGTGCTCTTTAGAGGGCGTTTAAACAGTTTGGCCAATAACATCATGCATGTCCTAATTCTAAGAAATAATGTCTAGCTGGTGTTTAATTGTTGGATATAAAAACAACATTTATAATTGCACTATATTTCTTGAAACGAGAATATGAATTTCTTACAATATATGTGAGCATGATCTATTGTATTCTAGCAGGCAATTCTATCAATTGGTGGAACACTCAGTCCTTAATTAATAGGGGTATGACTTCAAGGAAGGGACTTCATCGAATGGCCAACCCATTGAAATTATTGAGAATACAGTCTCATAGGTAGCACATATGTGACTCTAGAACACAAATTATGTTATTCTTACTAAATGTCCTTTTAAGTTGCATCACTATCTATTTGATTGGCTCAAAGTTTGCTGCATGAAGTGTATATTCTTTATAATAAGTTTGAATGTAACGACCCGACCTACTCCTGGGCTTGGGCCTTTAGTTTAACGGATTCCAACCCACCGCTAGCAGTTTTGGTTTCAGCTCAAAAAAACAAATAAAAACATCTTTTATAAGCCCTTTAAGACCTCTCTCAATCTTTAATACATACTAAATTTTTGGAGTGTTACAATCCACCCTACTTAAGGCACATGTGTTTAAGGCACATGTGTTTGCATGTGTGTAGGACCCTAGGTCTCAATCTTGAACCATGCTTTGATACCACTGTAACAATCTGATCCACTCCCGAGCTTGGGGCCGTGATTTGATTGATTTCAACTTGCTCCTTAACAGATTTATTTCCAACATGAAAACAGTTATGAACCAAAACAAGTAACTACTTTAACAACTTTATTTATAAGTCTATGAACATCATTTATAATCTTCAATATAAAACTAAACTTTTAGACTTGAAACCATAGAAACTTTCTTGGTAACTAAAGAAGGGGTCCATGGAGGTTATGTAAACCAGATCCTTGGTGGTGGCCGCAATCCCATGGTCCTCAGCGGTCGTGCACGAGTGATTTCCGCCATTATGAAAAGCTAAGAAAAGAAGCAACGAGCAAATTGAAAATTAAGGGAACAAACGAGCAAAGAGTGACATTTCTTTGGCGTCATGCATATGCAAAAGAGTACCTCATGGGCACTTTAAGGTGGTAAACAAATGGCAAAGGAGAGGAAAGGGGCCGCCGTGTTGAGGCCACCAGCCTTCACGTGAAATATTTGGAGCTTTTGGGGTGAGATGGTGACAGAAAGCGAGCCTGTTGGTTTTTGGAAGGACAGAAATATTGGCATTGACCAATATATTTTGTGAAAATCCCTCTTCTCTACGAAAATTGAAAGGAAAAGAAAAAGTATCCTTTTCAGCAACTCCAGTCTAATCGTGGGCATACATCGAGTATTTTGGTCTTTCACACACTCCATTCATATTGTTCTTGCTTTACTTTAGTTCTGCGGAAAAGAAAAGAAAAAAAAAAAAAAGATTCTCAAAAAGTGTGTGATGTTTTCGAATTATTCTTCACCAAATGGGACCAACATGCATGTCGAAAGAAAAAGGAATGCATTGATCCTGACGGCTGTCAGGGAAGGCAACCAGGAATCACCAATCTCATGTATAATGATGATTACCGACTTTTCTGAAAGGTCTTTAATTTGTTTTACACATGTCCATTTGTCAACCATCTGATCATAATTTAGCACAAGTGCTCATATTTCATAAAACACACACACATATAAAGATTTGCTTCACATTATCTAAAGTGATAACGAACAACTAAGTCCACTAAAGTCACCAAGAAAAGCGTCATCCCATGCAAGTGGGCAGTAACTTGTAGTACGTCGATTTTATTTTAACTTGTAGGTCATATGTAGTTGGTAGTTTACTGCACGGAAATAAGGATCAAAGGGAACACGCTGCATGTGAAATGTAACACTTTATGAAATGGAAGGAGGCGATCGGAAGGGATCGAAAGGTGGAGCCATTGAATAGACAAGGCTGAGTTAAATTTTGGCCTTTGTTTTTCTTCCTGTCCTTTCGAGCCACTTCCCGGTTCGAAAGAATAATTGCTACAGTGGGAAAGAAGAGACAAGGGTGGTCCTCATGTAAAACACACCCTAATATGGCAGTAGAATGGCAGTATAGAGAGAGAGAGAGAGAGTGAGAGTGAGAGATCTACTTGCTCGCCCCCATATGGAGTACCAATAAGTGAGTGAACGTGTCATTGTCTTGGATCTACTCCCTTGCTTTTCTCTTTTCCGACTAAATGAATTTTCCTGCTCATGAGATTTGGGATTTACTGGACTGCAAAACATGGGATCCACAAAGATTCCACCCCGAGTTTCTATTTCACTCTGTTTATATGTATATATAGGACTATTGAAGTTGTTTGAGTTCTACATTTGCAACTTATTGTCTACCTTCTAATTCCCTTGAAATCGATGACCCAGGTAATTTTCATAATGGTCTAGCATATATATATATATATAGTAATTTCTGACAACCCAACCATAACAAAAGAAAAATATGAAACTAGATGTGTAGGTTGGATTTGATAAGGTGAAATGGATGGACTGTATGGACCCTTTTCTGTCGTCATTGTGTGAGATCAAATGATTAAGAACTCATGAAATGCTCGCTTCAAGAGGATTGATGAAAAAAGTATGGGCGGTTGAGACATGCTGCATATTTGAAGTCTCATGCATTTATCTCGCATTGACCGTTTTGAATAAGAGAGAGAGAGAGAGAATAATAGACGGGTTGGAACGATACCAGCCATTAAAGATATCCATATTGATGGCTGGAACGAAAAAAAAAAAAAAAGAGAAAAAGATATTAAAACAACCAAAATATATGCTTTTTTTTTCTTTTTATCTTCTGACATCCATTGATTTTGGGTACCCTCAATGGTTAAAATCATTCTTAATAAGCCTAAAACTTAAAGGAGGTGCTTGGTAATAAGAACAATGCATTAGTACTATATAAATCTGTTCCATAGTCATGAAACATTGTTGGCTTTTCATTTCTCTCTCTCTCTCTCTCTCTATATATATATATATATATATATAAATTTGCTCTTTTATCCCTTGCTATTTCACCTATTATATTTCTCAGATCGTTCTTGCTTCTACATTATAGGGATGGACAAGAATCAAAGGTCCGCAAAGTTCCAAAAGTCCACGACCTACTTTATTAGAGGAAAAAATATACAAAGAGAAAATCAGAACCAACGCTATAATGAAGGGAACATATTGGAAAGTGAATACAGAATAAAAATAAAGAACCCCATTTATAAATTCAGAGAGAGAGAGAGAGTAGATCACTGCCCATTGCCCAACGACCCAACAAAATGCTGTGGCCTTACGTCATGAGATCAGAGTCTGACCCCTTTAGCGCTTAACCTACGGCGTCGTACAACACCCATAATCAATCAATACTTAGCATTCAAAAATTTGCAGTTCTCTAAAACGATTCCTTCCATTAATATTTCCCCTTTGTTTCCGTGCTGGATGAGAGTTGTTATCCTCGCGATTTCTGCCATTAAAGACAGCTCTGAGGTCGAGGGAAATGACATTCTGCCAAGCAGACTTTACATTATCATTCCACACAAATCAACGGTGAGGGCTTCAGATTTCGTCGGTCCCCATCATTAAATTAACCTCCCTCACCCCAAGATCTTGTATACCATTCATTAACAGGGCCTCGTTGATCCGCACCAGCCGCCCATTCAGCAGGTGAGTTCCTGACCGTAATCTGAAAGGAATGACTTTAAGTTAATGAAGCTCCTTGTATCGATCGTTCCCTTCCATCTTCACTATCATTTTTTTAAGTATCTGAATTAAATGTTCTGACATTGATGACATCCATGGGAGTAAAGCAGACTGCGTTTTCTTACAAAGGGTACATTGATTATTGCTATTATTTTCTGGAGGGGGAGAGTACATTAATGATATGTGGAGGTCGGGCCCATAGATTGTGCAATTATGAATGTGACCATAATGACAAAAGTTGAAAACAGCAAAATAACAACCAGAAGATCAAATTCCATGGAAATTTTGATTTTTTATTCTCAAGGTTTCGTTCTTTGAACAGCAAAATGTTGCAAAAGGCAGAGAATGGGTGAGGGACAAACATTTGCAGAAAAGCCAGAGCGAGGTGCAGGTAAAGAGTAAGAAAAGAAATAGAAACCATGATGTTTTCCTGAAAATAGCTATGTATAGCGATATACAATTAATTTGTACAAAGAATGATATTTTCTCTAAGATGAAAACCAGAAACATTGCATCGTTCGTGAAATTCGGAGTATACCAGATACATTCCCCCTGCGATTCTCATCTAAGTAGGCGTGTTTAACCAACCTGAACCAAACTACAGAAATGATTCTGCTTCTTCTCTTTCAACAGTTTTAATTTCATGTCTGTGGTTCAATCTGCACAGATGAAGCAACCATTCTTTTTCGC